>NC_057797.1:321419320-321719320 GCF_018294505.1 Triticum aestivum
GCGGGGAGGCGACCCGCGGGAGGCGGCGGCTTCGGGCCCCGCGGGCCTGCTGCGGACCGAGCGGGCCGGCAGCGATGTGGGCGCGCGGGCGCCACATGGCGTCACGGGAGTGGGTGGCGGCGGTGTCTGGCGCCTGCGGACAATGTCCGGCGCGCTGAGGACGAAGGGGGCTAGGTTAGGGTTGGAAATGACCCGAAATTTCGGGGGAGTGTCTATATTTATAGGTAGGAGGAGCTAGGAAGCTCCAAATGAGGTGCGATTTGCGGCCACGCGTTCGTGATCGAACGCTCTAGGTGATGGAGGGGTTTTTGATGGGTTTTGGGCCAAATTGGAAGGGTGTTGGGCTGCAACACACACGAGGCCTTTTCGGTCCCTCGGTTAACCGTTGGAGTATCAAACGAAGTCCAAATGGCACGAAACTTGACAGGCGGTCTACCGGTAGTAAACCAAGGCCGCATGACAAGTCTCAGTCAAATCCGGAAATATTTAACACCCACACACGAAAAGAGGTAGAAAGGGGCACCGGGTGACATAGGAGCGCCAGAATGCAAAACGGACAACGGGGAAAATGCTCGGATGCATGAGACGAACACGTATGCAAATGCAATGCACATGATGGCATGATATGAGATGCATTACAAAGACAAAAACACACGGAGGAAAAAACCAGAAAACGGAGAAAATAAAATAATTTAGTGCCGGAAATGACAAGAGTTGGAGTCAGATAAGGTAAATTACATCCGGGGTGTTACAACACTCCACCACTACGAAAGGATCTCGTCCCGAGATCTAGGACTGGATAAACTCCGGGACTCAGAACGGAGGTGATCCTCGCGTTCCCAGGTGGCTTCATGGTCGGAATGGTGTGACCACTTGACTTTGATGAATTTGATTGACTTGTTGTGAGTCTTGCGCTTAGTTTCTTCAAGGATAGCAACTGGGTGCTCATGATAAGATTGGTCTTCTTGGAGATCAATGTCTTCAAAGTTGACGGTGCGGTCAGGGGTCTTGAAGAACTTGTGGAGTTGAGACACGTGAAACACGTCGTGCACATTTGCAAAGTTGGAGGGAAGCTCAAGTTGATAGGCGAGATCGCCTCTCTTGCTGACGATCTTGAAAGGACCCACGTATCTAGAGGTAAGCTTCCCTTTGATACCGAAGTGACGAGTACCTTTCATTGGAGAGACGCGGAGGTAAACATGGTCTCCGATCTCGAAAGCCAAATCACGATGCTTACTATAATAGTAGCTCTTCTGGCGTGATTGTGCTGCTTTGAGATTATCATGAATGACTTTGCACATCTCTTCTGCCTCTGTGATCAAGTCATTGCTAAGAAGTTGACATTCACCAGTCTCTGACCAGTTAAGAGGAGTACGACACTTCCTGCCATAGAGATTTTCAAATGGGGCCTTGCCCGAACTCGCTTGGAAGCTGTTGTTGTAGGAGAACTCGGCATATGTAAGACAATCTTCTCACTTCATATCGAAAGAGATAACGCAAGCCCTGAGCATATCTTTGAGAATCTGATTGAGACGCTCAAGTTGGCCGCTAGTTTCAGGATGAAAAGCTGTGCTAAAATGGATGTTGGTGCCCATGGCCTTCTGAAAAGAATCCCAAAACTTGGAGGTGAAGATGCTGCCACAATCTGAAGATATCAACTGCGGAATGCCATGCAGCAAGACAATCCGGGAGGTATATAGCTCTGCCAATTGACCTACTGTGATCGATTGTTTGATAGGCAGAAAGTGAGCCACTTTAGTGAGTTTGTCGATGACAACGAATATAGCATCATTGCCAAGCTTGGACTTTGGAAATCCAGTCATGAAGTCCATGTCAATGTGGTCAAACTTCCATTCTGGAATGGCAAGAGGTTGGAGGAGACCAATTGGTCGTTGGTGTTCTGCTTTCACTCTTCTGCAGACATCACATTCATTCACGAACTAAGCAATCTCGCGCTTCATTCGAGTCCACCAATATGACTGCTTGAGGTCATGGTACATCTTTGTACTTCCAGGGTGGATAGAGAGGAGTGAATTGTGAGCCTCGTTCATAATGACTTTACGAAGGTCACCTTTAGGCACAACAATGTGATCCTCGAAGAATAGAGTATCCTTGTCATCAAGGCGATAGCACTTGTACTTAGGTTGACTCTTGGCAATCCCAATCTTCACTTTCTTCACCATAGCATCAAGAAGTTGAGCATCGCAAATCTGATCTTCCAAAGTAGGAGAGACTTGGAGGTTGGCGAGGAAACCTTGAGGAACAACTTGCAGATTGAGTTTGTGGAAAGCTTCACAAAGCTCGGGTTGGTAAGGCTTGAGAATCAAACTGTTGTAGTAAGCCTTTCTGCTCAAAGCGTCAGCAATTACATTGGCCTTGCCTAGAGTATATTCGATACTCGGATTATACTCTTGAATCATTTCGACCCAACGAGTCTGCCTGAGGTTGAGATTAGGCTGAGTGAAGATGTACTTGAGACTCTTGTGGTTAGTGAAGATGTCCACTTTTCTTCACAATAAGAGATGTCTCCAAGTCAAAAGAGCATGCACAACTGCCGCCAACTCGAGGTCATGAGTGGGGTAGTTCTTTTCATTGGGCTTCAACTGGCGAGAGGTATAAGCCACAACTTTCTTCTCTTGCATCAACACTACACCAAGACCTTGAAGAGAGGCATCACAGAAGACCTCGAACGGTTTGGATTCATCAGGAGGAGTCAGAACTGGAGCAGTGACTAATTTCTCTTTCAGGGTGTTGAAAGCGATGTCACATTCAGGAGACCAAATGTACTTCACGTGCTTCTGGAGAAGGCTGGAAAGAGGCTTCGCGATCTTAGAGAAGTTCTCAACGAACCTTCGACAATAGCTTGCGAGCCCAAGGAAACTGCGGAGTTGCTTCACATTCTGAGGTGGTTCCCAAATCACAATTGCAGTCACGTTCTCAAGATTCACCGCTATGCCATTGGCAGAAATGATATGCCCAAGGTAGAGAACCTCATCAAGCCAAAACTCGCACTTTGAAAACTTGGCATAGAACTGATGTTCTCTGAGCTTATCCAGCACCAAACGCAAGTGCTTGGCATGATCTTCCTTGTTCTTCGAAAATACCAAAATGTCATCGAGGTAGACCAAGACTAATTCATTTGTGTAGGGGTTGAAGATGAAATTCATCATGCGAGAGAATGTCGGAGGAGCGTTGACGAGGCCGAAAGACATGACAGTATATTCATATGAACCATAGCTTGTTCTGAATGCTGTCTTGGGGATATCCTCTTCACGAATGCGAATCTGGTGATAGCCCATACGGAGATCAAGCTTGGAGAATACTTGAGCACCTTTGAGTTGTTCAAATAGCTCGTTGATGTTGGGAAGTGGGTACTTGTTCTTTATAGTCTTCTTGTTCAATGGATGGTAGTCGACACAGAGTCGGTCCGTTCCATCCTTCTTCTTCACAAAAAGAACTCCACAACCCCACGGAGAAGAACTAGGTCGGATGAGACCCATACGCTCCTGTTCATCGAGTTGCTTCTTCAGCTCCTTCAACTCTTTAGGTCCCAGCTTGTAAGGACGTTTGCAAACAGGTTCCGTGCCCGGCTCAAGATCGATGACGAATTCAACTGGCCGGTGCAGAGGCATTCCTGGAAGCTCTTCTGGAAAGACGTCTTGATATTCGCAAACGACTGGAATTTGAGAGATGGCATCCAGTTATTAGCGGCAAAGACAATTACATCCTCAGATGAATGAGTCAATTGAATCTGCCTGGTAGCAGAATCAAGCTGAGCCTTGTGCTTAGAAAGCCAGTCCAGTCCAAGAATAAGATCAATATCTGAGTTACCAAGGACCACTTGAGAGGATAGAAACTTATAGTCAACCAACGTGATAGAAACATCCGGGACGCAATTGTTAGATGTCCTTTGCTTGCCCGGGGACACAATCTTCAACGGGAAAGGAATCCTTTCGGTCACAAATTCATGCTTGGCAACAAATGGTCTTGAAATAAAAGAAAGCGGTGCACTAGTGTCAAAAAGTACTTTTGTAGGAACATCGTTAATAGGAAGGTTACCCATAATCACATCTGGCGAGTCCTCTGCCTGAGCTGCGTTCAACAAGTTAACCTTGGCGTGCTTGGGGTTATGCTTGACCACTGTGGTACTTGCCAATCTCACAAGAGGAGGAGGAGAAGGAAGACGCCTCTGATTGAAGCATTTGTTGGCATAGTGACCCTTCTGTTGGCACTTGTTGCACATGACCTCTGAAAGGGGACGGTGATATGGAGCACTTGTTCTTGGAGCTTTGAGATGAAGTCTTGTTCTGAAAGCCTGGGTTGGGTGGGTGGGAAGATCCATTGCCACCTTTGCTCTTCTGCTGAAAAGGCCGGCGGAACGGAGGAGGAGGAAGCCAATACTTTTGCTGCTTAGCCACTTGAGTTGAGGAAGAAGGAGTAGCATCTCTGACTCGCTTCTTGGAAGCATCGCACTTCAGTTGGGCAGCCTCTTGCATCACTGCCATGTTTTAAAACTCATCGTACTTCTTCGGATCAAATAGGACGAGAGCTAGCTGGAGTTCTTCTCTGAGACCACCCCTGAACTGGTATATCATGCTCTTCTCGTCAGGGACGTCTTGCTTAGCGAAACGGGTGAGCTTCTGAAACATGATGTTGTACTGGTAAATAGACATAGTGCTTTGCTTCAGGTTGCGGAATTCCTCACGCTTGCTCTCAACCACACTCTGAGGAACGTGATGAGCTTTGTAGTCTTGACGGAATTCATCCCACGTAATCGCACGGCCTCCTATGGAATCTTTGTATTGCTGAAACCATTCTACATCTTGGTCTTTTAGTTGGAAGGAAGCGAACTTGACAAAGTCCTCAGGCCCGACGTTAGTGTACTCGAAATGCTTGCATATATCCACGAGCCAATCATTAGCGTCTGAGGCCTCGACACAGTTGGTGAAGGTGTTTGGCTGGTTAGCAAGGAACTGGTTGAGTGTAGCAAACTAATTCTGATTGTTTCCATGGCCTTGGTTGCGCTCTTGTAGAATTTGCATGATCAGCTGCGTGTTTGCATTGGTAGCGGCCATCACAGCTTGCCATGCCTCCGGAGGTGGAGGTGGTGGTGGCGGATCCTGATTCTGATTTTGATTGTTACCCTTAGCAGGAGCCATCCTGAAGAGGGTGACATCCGTTAGCATATGACAGACATACATTCAAGCTGAATCAAATGGATAGAAATTGCAACTTAAAGTCTTGACATCCGAACAAAATGAACGAATGCATTCCAATTAAAATGGTCACATTTCCATAAATTGAGAAGCCACTTATAATTGAGGTAGAAGAATAAAACAAAAAGGTATGGACAAGAAAGAATACTCGGTAAGGATCACCCAATCTCAAACCAAATATCCGCGGAAGAAGAACTAGAGCTACAAGAATTCCCACCTATAAAACTCCCGAACCTTTCCGGTTATGCAATTAGGTGTTGGGGATACAGGGGAAGCATAATATCTCACCCAAAGCTAGCAAATCCTACATCCAGCTGTATCCATCCTTCAACACATAACCAAGAAACCTTCGGAAATCATTTACCTCAACCTTCGAAAAGCATCCGTTATACAAGTTATGGTAATACTCCCGAACTCCCGCCCCAGTACTGGGTGGCGTCGAGGTTATCTCACCAACAACTGCATAAAAGAGATTTTCGATGTCAGCGAGACTCAAGTATTCCAGAATCTCAATGATAAAATTGTGACGACAACACTTCAGAGCTCAACTCCCCGGGACACTGCCACAACCCCTAAATGATAGGAGGCACCAAGAACAATGTTCTCGGCACAAAACCATCGGAACGATTCCAAGATACCCGCGTGATCCTAATTTTTTTAGTGAAATTTCAGAAGAGAAGAGTCAAAACTCTACGTCAGGATGCCTCACCAGAGTGATGAAGGGACTGGGGAGTAAAAAGAATTCCTAACTCTCTGATATATAATTCCTAAATGACTCGAAACATTTTTCTAGACTCAACAACACCAACGATTCGATCAAGCAGGGGGCTCCTAAGGTCGGGGAAGGCTCTGATTACCAACTTGTAGCGCCCTCGATGCGGCTATATCTCCTACGTGTCGAAGCACAACTTAGAGGCATAACCGCATTGAAAGCAATGTCACAAGTTAGGTAATCTTCGCAAACAACCCATGTAATATAAATAAAAGGGGAAGGATACATAGTTGGCTTACACTCGCCACATCACACAAATACATGAATAACATTACATTCATCCAATACACTCAGGGTCCGACTACGGTACCAAAATAAAGATCAACCCCCAAATGCAACAAAGTCCCCGATCACCCCAACTGGGCACCACTACCGATCATCTAGGAAAGACACATAGTAACGACAAGAGTCTTCATTGAACTCCCACTTGAGCTCAAGCGCATCGTCTGGAGAGGTATCATCGGTCCCTGCATCTGGTTTGGAAGTAAACTGTGAGTCACAGGGACTCAACAATATCACACCCTCGCGATCAAGACTATTTAAGCTAATAGGTAAGATAAAGATATGAGGTGGAGCTGCAGCAAGCGACTAGCATATATGGTGGCTAACCTATTCGCAAAAGAGAGCGAGAAGAGAAAGCAAAAGCACGGTCGGACAACTATGATCAAGAAGTGATCCTAGAACAACCTAGGTCAAGCATTACTCCAACACCGTGTTCACTTCCCGGACTCTGCCGAGAAGAGACCATAACGGTTACACACGCGGTTGGTGCATTTTAATTAAGTTAAGTTTCATGTTATCTATAACCGGACATTAACAAATTCCCATCTGCCCATAACCGCGGGCACGGCTTTCGAAAGTTCAAATCACCGCAGGGGAGTCTCAACTTAGCCCATCACAAGCTCTCACGGTCAACGAAGGATATTCCTTCTCCCAAGACAATCCGATTAGACTCGGCATCCCGGTTACAAGACATCCTCGACAATGGTAAAACAAGTCCAGGAACACCGCCCGAATGTGCCGACAAATCCCGATAGGAGCTGCACCTATCTCGTTCTCAGGGCACACTCAGATGAACACTACGTACAACTAAAACCAACCCTCAAGTTTCAACGAGGTGGCGCTCCAAGTGGCTCTGTTTGGACCAACACTCAGAGGAGCACTGGCCCGGTGGGGTTTAAATAAAATGACCCTTGGGTTCCGGATACCCAAGGGAAAAAGTGGCTAGGTTGCAAATGGTAAAACCAAGGTTGGGCATTGCTGGAGGAGTTTTATTCAAGGCGAACTGTCAAGGGGTTCCCATTATAACCAAACCGTGTAAGGAACACAAAATCCGGGAACATAACACCGATATGACAGAAACTAGGGCGGCAAGAGTGGAACAAAACACTAGGCAAAAGGGCGAGCCTTCCACCCTTTACCAAGTACATAGGTGCATTAAGATAAACAAGATACTATTGTGATATCCCAACAATAAACATGTTCCAACAAGGAACGATCTCGAATCTTCACCTGCAACTAGCAACGCTAAAAAGAGGGGCTGAGGAAAGTGGTAACATAGCCAAACAATGGTTTGCTAGGGCATGGTGGGTTAGAGGCTGAACATGGCAATATGGGAGGCATGATAAGCAAGTGGTAGGTATCTTAGCATAGGCATAGCAAAAGAGCGAGCATCTAGCAAGCAAAGATAGAAGTGATTTCGAGGGTATGGTCATCTTGCCTGCAATGTTCTCAGAGTTGCCTTAATCCTCGAAAGCAAACTCAACGGGCTCCTCATTCATGAACTCGTCTCCCGGCTCTACCCAAACAAGAACAAGAACAAGAAGCAAAAGGAACACAATCAACCACGTGCAATGCTCAAACAACATGATGCAAACATGGTATGATATGCGGGATGCGATATGTGATGCATATGCAAGATTTGCAAAGGAATGATTGAACCTGGCCTCAACTTGGAAATCCAAGAGTGCCACTGGAAAGGTGAGATTATTTCATTTGAAATCGATATAAAGATCACCGGAATCGGATGCACGGTTTCGAGATGGCACGCAAAACAAATATGGCACCGGTCTGTGATAATCAGCAAGTAGCCATCTAAATGCAACAAGATAAATATTCTACAGCACTCAAACATGGCAACAAAATACATGGCAGGGATCTACTCATGATGCTTGACAAAAGATGAACACTGAGCTACGGCTAACTCATCAATTAACAGGTTCAAACAGGCGTGGCAAAAGTGCAAATGATAACAGGTTTCAGACTTTGTGAAATTAACACAAGTCTGGAATTTATCATCAGGAAGCACACTTTAGAGCATGAAAACTACATGCTACAGGAACATATCATGGCAAAGAAAGGCATGGAATGAAGCTACTCTAAGCACATAACAAAAGTCCCTTACTGAACTTGAGCCAAAAGGGATCAGAAAATACAATTGCAAGTATGTGAACATAGCAAAAACATAAACAGATTTGGACTTAGTGAAAACTGGAGCATGCAAAACAGATTAACGAGTAGGCATGTTTACAAGCTCGATGCACTCACTACAGAGCATTGCATGACATTCTAAGAATACACCCATCAAGAAGACATGGCATAGAAGCTAGACATGGCAAGAACGACAACATAGCATGCACGGATCAATAGCAACATCCTCAGCAAAATGGCTTAACATGTCAACAATCTGCCAGGATCATTTTATAGCAAAAGTAGAGCTCGATTGACTCAAGCTAGGGTGCTCCATAATTGACAACAAAGATATGGATGAATAGAGAACCACAATATTAACAAAACATCCTTACTGATCATCCTCAAAAGAGGCACGGATCACTAGGAAACAACATGAACATATGGCATCGAAACAAAATCAGGACAAGGACTTTGTGAAAAATTAAGTTCCTGAAATCAGCATCATCGGGTAAGCTACTTTGCATGCTTGTGCTAGTCACCACGAAGATCACAAAAATACATGGCAAGCACCTCTATAAAGTAACATGGCATTTAACAAAACACATGTAGAGCTCAGGATCATAGCATGCATACATTAATCATGGCAAAAATGACAAAAGACCATTTGCTGAAACAGATCTGAAAAATTCATCACATATCCCTCTTCCAACAGCATTTCGGGCATCAATATGAGCTCAAATGAAAATGATGCAATGAGATGAAAAGATGTACTCGTCGAGACGAACATTTTGATATGCTACACGCACGAATCGGAGCTATGGATGCAGTGTTATGGCATGTCAAAGTTGCATAAAAATACTGAGACGAGAGGGAAAAGTCAACCGAGGGAAATTAGGGTTTTCTAGATCGGATCGGGCCAGGACTATAGCTGGTGCACCTCCCGAGGATCAACGTCGCCGGAGTCGAGGTCGGAGGTCGCCGGAGCCCAGATCCGGGTGAGGGGAGGCGAGGGCGAGGCGGCGGAGGCCGGATCTGTCACCGGGCGACGAGGGACGTCGAGGGCTCGCGGTGGAGGTGAGCTGCGGCGTGGGACGTCGCCAGCGGCGAGGTGGAGTTGGGCGGCACGGCAGCTCCGGTGCGGGCGAACGGCGGCGCCAGGCGCGAGGAAGAGGATCGGGCGGCGGGGAGGCGACCCGCGGGAGGCGGCGGCTTCGGGCACCGCGGGCCTGCTGCGGGCCGAGCGGGCTGGCGGCGATGTGGGCGCGCGGGCGCCACGTGGCATCATGGGAGTGGGTGGCGGCGGTGTCCGGCGCCGGCGGACAATGTCCAGCCCGCTGAGGACGAAGGGGACTAGGTTAGGGTTGGAAATGACCCGAAATTTTGGGGGAGTGTCTATATTTATAGGTAGGAGGAGCTAGGAAGCTCCAAATGAGGTGCGGTTTGCGGCCACACGATCGTGATCGAACACTTTAGGTGATGGAGGGGTTTTTGATGGGTTTTGGGCCAAATTGGAAGGGTGTTGGGCTGCAACACACACGAGGCCTTTTCGGGCCCTCGGTTAACCGTTGGAGTATCAAACGAAGTCCAAATGGCACGAAACTTGACAGGCAGTCTACTGGTAGTAAACCAAGGCCGCATGACAAGTCTCGGTCCAATCCGGAAATGTTTAACACCCACACACGAAAAGAGATAGAAAGGGGCACCGGGTGACATAGGAGCGCCGGAATGCAAAATGGACAACGAGGAAAATGCTCGGATGCATAAGACGAACACGTATGCAAATGCAATGCACATGATGACATGATATGAGATGCATGACAAGTACAAAAACACATGGAGGCAAAAACCCGACAACGGAGAAAATAAAATAACTTAGTGCCGGAAACGACAAGAGTTGGAGTACAGATAAGGTAAATTCCATCTGGGGTGTTACATCAAAGATGTAGCTAGTGGGTCCAGCTGCCAGCCTCACCGCCTAAAGTCTTCTTCCGATGGCTGTCCTTCATTGACCACATTGACCATGCCGTGCCGAGAGCACCAAGGCGGTGGATGACAACGAGTGAGGGAGTCTTGGACTAAGGGGTCCTCGGGTGTCTGACCTGTTAGCCATGGGCCGGACTGCTGGGCTGTGAAGATGCAAACACCGAAGAATCTACCCGTGTCCGGATGGGACTCTCCTTGGCATGGAAGGCAAGCTTGGAGACCAAATATGAAGTTTCATTTCACGGTAACCGACTTTATGTAACCCTAGATCCCTCCGGTGTCTATATAAACTAGAGGGCTAGATCCTTAGAGAAGGACAATCATAATCAGATAGGCTAGACTTCTAGGGTTTTAGCCATTATGATCTCGTGCTAGATCAACTCTGGTAACCCCATACTCATCAATATTAAACTAGCAGGACTTAGGGTTTTACTTCAATCAACAGGGCCCGAACCTGGGTAAACATTGTCTTCCCTGTCTCCTGTTACCATCGACCTCAGACGCACAGTTCGGGACCCCCTACCCGAGATCCGCCAGTTTTGACACCGACATTGGTGCTTTATTTGAGAGTTCCACTGTGTCGTCGCTAAGAGGCTCGATGGCCCCGTCAATCATCCACAACAACATTGTCCAGGGAGAAACCTTCCTCCCCAGACAGATCTTCGTGTTTGGCGGCCTTGCATTGCCGGCCAACTCTCTTGGCCATCTAGAGTAGATCGATAGCTACGCCCCTGGCCATCAGGTCATATTTGGAAGCTTGAACTACGTCGCGGACATCGGCGGAGACTTGATCTTCGATGCATTCGAGACCGCGGCAGTAGCCGCTCCCTGTCACCACGATGAACATGGCTTAAATATGTCATCGAACTACACCCAGGAGATGGAACCTACAACCTCTCCGGCTCTAGATCCGGAGTAGATCACGCCATCTGAGGACGGGAGACTCAGCCCCGCCGCAGAGGCCGCAGATGCAGTGGCGTTGGAGCCGCACACAGACCCAACATCAAGTGAGATTTGTGTTTCTAGAACCTCGGACACGTTTCTGGCTACAGGTTGCGAGGCACGTGCGTCCGCGCACGACGAGCTTGACCGGGCGGCGATCGTCGAATTCAGCTCCACGGACATCTTCCGGCACTTGCCTTTAGGCGCTGTGCTAAACTCATTAAAAACACTCTCCCTAGCAGGGGATTCACAACCGAATTATATCCTATTTGAACTAGAGGCTGATGACGGAGAATTTTGCTTCCCACCCCCCGCCCACTTAATAGCCACTGTCGAATACCTAACTGACATGCTCAATTATGGCTCCAATGGCATCAACGGTATGGACGACGATGCCGGAGAAGAAGAGGCCCAAAACCCGCCATTTACCGGACACAGGACGGCCACTTCCTCGTATGACGTATACATGGTGGATTCACCAAAAGAGAATAGAAGTGATGACACGGAAGATCTAGTTGAGGATAAACCTCCCGAGATACAACCAAAGCGCCGGTGTCAGCGGCACCGCTCTAAGACACGCCGCAGCAAAGACAGCAACACCGACATAGGAGAAGATAACACTCCGGACGGTGCTGAAGACAATGAAGACCCCGTTCAGCCAACTTCCGAACAGGATGAATAGGAAGATGGGCAAGTTAGCCCTGGTAAACAGGCCACACACGAAGACTCGGAGGACAGTAGTTATCTTCCGCTCTCCTAGGATGAGGCAAGCCTCGGCACCGATGATTTTATCATGCCCGAGGAACCTCTCGAACAGGAGCGCTCCAAGCGCCAGCTAATAGCCACTACAAGGAGCCTGGAAAAGAAACAGTAGCAACTTCAAGCTGATCAAGATCTTCTTAATGATAGATGGACTAATGTCCTGGCAGCTGAGGTGTACGGCCTCAAGCACCCAGCCAAAAGTTACCCGAAGCAACAGATACAAGCATCGAAACAACGGTGACAATACCGACGACACAGCGGTCAACGGCAGATTCAGCGGCTCCAAGTCTGGCTAGCGGAAGAAGCCATTCAAAAGGAACAATTCGGGCCCATCCAGCATGGACCGCATACTCGATCGCCCATGCGAGATACACGGCACTCCGGACAAGCCAACCAATCACAACAACAGAGACTGTTGGGTTTTTAAACAGGCCGGCATGTTAAATGCCGAGAACAAGGAGAAGGGGTCGCAAAGCGAAGATGATGACGAGGAGCCCCGGCCACACAGAAGAAGTCCCCCCCCCCCCAAGTTAAAATGGTAAACATGATATACACTACCCACATCCCCAAGAGAGAATGCAAGCGCGCGCTCAGGGACGTCTACGCGATGGAGCCAGTCGCCCCAAAGTTCAACCCATAGTCTTCCAGCCCTATCACTTTTGATCGCAAGGACCATCCGACCAGTATCCGTCACGGTGGTTCAGCTACACCGTTCCTCAACCCAATTATTGATGGATTTCACCTCACGCGAATCCTCATGGATTGTGGTAGTGGCCTGAACCTGCTCTATCAGGATACATCACGCAAAATGGGCATTAATCCATCAAGAATTAAGCCCACAAAGACTACCTTTAAAGGAGTCATACCAGGTGTAGAGTCCCGCTATACGGGCTCAATCACACTAGAGGTTGTCTTTGGATCTCCGGACAATTTCTGAAGCAAAGAACTGATCTTCGATATCTTCCCATTTTGCAGCGGCTATCATGCACTGCTCGGATGAACCACATTTGCATGCTTCAACGCGGTGCCACACTATGCTTATCTTAAGCTTAAGAAGCCCGGACTAGGTGGCGTCATAACAGTCAATGGGAACACGGAATGCTCCCTCCGTACCGAGGAGCACACCGCCATATTAGCAGCAGAAGTACAGAGCGGCCTCTTCAAGCAAAACCTCAATTCGTCGGCCGAACTCCCGGACATTGTCAAACGAGTCTGGACTACTCTGCAGCAGAACAACCCAGCTCGTCAAGAGCTCGACTAGCCACTCGGCCTCCGTCCCCGTCCCAACCAAGAAGTGGCATTCATACTGTGCATACATAACTACGCACTCAAAATACCATGGGCATAGACGGAGGCATAACAATCTTGTGATCCATAATACGGCTCGACCACTCCTGGACACACATAATTTCCATTTTTCCTTTTTATCCTTTTCAGGTCCTTTTTTCCGCAGGTTTCTTCTGATAGCCTGATCATCGGTCCTCTCGGCAGGATGGATATACCAAGATTGCAAGAAACACTGGCGTACAAGGGAATTCCTAGATGGTCTCTTTAATGATCACTCTACCAGCCTTCAGGACCCACACGCAGATGTCCCTTAGTTAGGGCATGTTAAATAGCCCGGCTGCTTATCGCACCACTTGTACGAATATGCTTTGACGTATTAATCAAACTATAACGGAAATAGTTTGCGGCCAAACATCTGCGGCACTGGCTTACTACCCCCTTTTCCCTTTTTCTTTGATGACTTTCTCAAAGTTGCGACCGTACACTTTGGTACGCTTTAATCTGCCAGGGGCTTCATTGTGACCCATAATACGGCAGGAAAGTCCAAACACTTTCTACAACACAGTTCGGCAGCCCGAATTTAGCATTATATGCATTGGCTCTGAATCATGCCTTTGGTCAATAGTTGGGTTGCCCGGCTCCTATGCTTACTACCTAACATTCCGATATATCGACTAGGGTAGTAAAGGGAGAACTACTGCGATTGTGACCAGGTTCATTCAGATGAGAACCTCAGTAGAGAAAGCCGAAATCTGACTGTCATGATGCGGCGAGAGCCGGTCAGCTCTTCGGAGGGTTCACATCTTTAGCGATTTTTTCTGCATTATGCGATGAATCGGCTTTTTTACCTGATCAGGTGATTACAGTACCCTAGTTCGGACACTAGGGGCTGCACCTAAAGTTTTAATTGTAGAACTGCTATGGCTAAGTGAGAGTGATAAAGCCACATAGTCCGTTTGCCTGGTTCGTTGCGCTAAACACCTCCTTCAAGGACCAAACAAAATGGATCAAGAGTGTTTAGATTCCATCCCGAACACTCCCGTACTACCTAAGTGGGGGCTGAAGCCGACGACTAGCCAACTCTCAAAATTTCATAAACATGACCGCACAAGAGGTAAAATATTAAACAAACATTATATTACATAGCCGAACTTGTTTTTATATAGGGCGAGACGATATAGCAGTATTCATTC
The DNA here is from genome assembly GCF_018294505.1 of Triticum aestivum. Lineage (NCBI taxonomy): Eukaryota > Viridiplantae > Streptophyta > Magnoliopsida > Poales > Poaceae > Triticum > Triticum aestivum. The sequence goes on from NC_057797.1 coordinate 321,433,888, forward strand.
AAAGATTACATCCTTCATACATTACTCCGCCACAATGCGGGATCCCTCAAGGACTTCGCTAAAAAATCACTCGGGCCTGCGGTACTCCTTGCCCATAGGCGGTCCTTCGGTCGCGACCGTGTCAACATTCATCTTTGCCCACTACATCTTAACACGAGCGAAGGCCATCCACACACATTTGATACAAACTGATCTCTTGATGGCGTCAAGCCGAGGTCAGGCGTCGACTAGCCGCTTCACGAGACCGAAGTAGCTTCTGGGGATAACTTTGGCTGGCAACAGCCGGACTATCAAGTCCTTCATGGCCAATTCGGCCACCTTATGTAGCTCGACCAGCTGTTTTAGCTGATCGCTCAAGGGCACCAGATGTTCTGGCGCAAGGTGTTGCGTCTAGAACAGTTTCTCCGTCGAGCTCCCCTCTCCGGCTCAGAAGAATTCAGCAGCGTCAGAAACGCAGTGCGGCAGATCCGCAAACGCCCCTGAAGAACTCCAAATACGGGCCAGTAAGAGATATCTCTTCTCCACATACTTTCTTTGCATAATAAAATCCATACCCACCGCGATCTTTTTGGCCTCATGGATTTCCTGGAGGGCGTCTTGAGCTTCGGTCCGGGCCTCTTGTGCGCTCTGGCGGGCCTTCTCAAGTTCGGATTCTTGGGCCACATGTTGACGCTCCAAGGACTCGTATTTCTTGGAAGCATCCTGGAGCTCCTGCTGGACTTCCCTAACCCTGGCCTCATGCTTTTTTCAGACAGCTCATTCCTTTGCTGCCCTCTCCTCGGCCTCGGCCAACGCTCCTACAAATATCACGGCACTACAATCAATATACATCGTTTATTATTTCTGAACATATAGCAAGTCTCCACATACCTTGCTTGTCCTCCAGCTGCCTTTTCACAAGGCAGAGCTCTTCTTCGGCCTGGTCCAGACTCTGCTTTAGTCTGATACCTCAGCGGCATGAGAGGTGGCGACCAGCAGTGACGCATGTGTTCATAAGACATATTTAGTTAGTTTCCTGCGAACATTACTTGATCCTCTGTCCGACTTTTCTTTATGAACACCGGACAGTGTCTCAGGGACTACACTGTATATATTGGGACTTTGTCTTTTACGTTGATTACCTCAAAGCCTGTCAGCACGCTGCTAGAGGCTTCGGTTACTCCGCTCTTGACGGAATGAACCCTCTCAATCACCGTAGCCATAATGATATGGTGTTCGTCCACAATGAAAGGGCCTCGTAGCGCTTCCAACAGATTATCTGGTGCCTCTGGTTGGACAGAGATCACCGGCGGGATAGGCACACCTCCTTCCCTCGAAGGAGGCTGATCGCCAGATCCCGGAGCCGTATAGGTCTCTGGAACCATATCCGAATGGGGGAAAAACTGAACACAGCCCTCGCCGGTCAATATGGGGATCTGCTCCCCCAGGTGTTTGGCGACCGAGGTTTCGCCCTCCGTCGCCTCCCTGACGGCCTCCTGAACCTCCCCTTGGCTTGGAAAGGTCCTCCGGGACAGCACCTCGACATCGCCCTTGGCCTTGGGAGAGTGAGCGGCCGGCGGAGACTCGCTGGCCATCGCCTTCGAATCCAGCGAACCTCCTAATGAGGATCGCAGGGAGCTGTCGTGGGCCGGACTGCAATAGCATGATTAAGCATGTTGTAACGCCCTAGATGCGGCTATATCTCCCACGTGCTGAAGCGCGATTTAGAGGCATAACCGCATTGAAAGCAATGTCGCAAGTGAGGTAATCTTCGCAAACAACCCATGTAATACAATAAGGGAAAAGATACATAGTTGGCTTACACTCGCCACTTCACACAATTACATGAATAAAGCATTACATCATCCAAATACACTCAAGGTCCTACTACGGATCCAAAATAAAAGAAGACTACCCCAAATGCTACACAAATCCCTGATCGTCCCGACTGGGCTCCACTACTGATCAACTAGAACGAAACAACACAAAGGACAAGATCTTCATCGAGCTCCTCCTTGAGCTTGTTTGCGTCACCTGCTCAGAAACATCGGCACCTGCAAACTGGTTTTGGAAGTAACTGTGAGTCACGGGGACTCAGCAATCTCGCACCCTCGCGATCAAGACTATTTAAGCTTATGGGTAAGGTAAAGGTATGATGTGGAGCTGCAGCAAGCGACTAGCATATATGGTGGCTAACATACGCAAAAGGAGAGTGAGAAGAGAAGGCAAAAGCACGATCGAGAAACTATGATCAAGAAGTGATCCTAGAACAACCTACGTCAAGGATAACTCCAACATCGTGTTCACTTCCCAGACCCCGCCGAGAAGAGACCATCATGGTAACACACGCGGTTGATGTATTTTAATTAAGGTCAACTTCAGGTTTTCTACAACCGGACATTAACAAATTCCCATCTGCCCATAACCGCGGGCACGGCTTTCGAAAGTTCAAAATCCTGCAGGGGTGTCCCAACTTAGCCCATCACAAGCTCTCACGGTCAATGAAGGATATTCCTTCTAGCGGGAAGACCCGATCGGGCTCGGAATCCCGGTTACAAGACATCCTCGACAATGGTAAAACAAGTCCAGCAAGACCACCCGATGCGCCGACATCCTGATATTAGCTGCACATATCTCGTTCTCAGGGCAACACCAGATAAGAAATCTGTACAACTAAAACCAGCCCTCGAGTTTCCCCGAGGTGGCGCTGCAAGGGGCTCTAGTTTGGACCAACACTTAGACAAGCACTGGCCCGGGGGGTTAAAATAAAGATGACCCTCGGGATGTGTGACTCCCAAGGGAAAAAAGGCTAGGTGGCGAATGGTAAAACCAAGGTTGGGCCTTGCTGGAGGAGTTTTATTCATGGCAAACTGTCAAGGGGTTCCCATTATAACCCAACCGCATAAGGAACGCAAAATCCGGGAACATAACACCGATATGACGGAAACTAGGGCGGCAAGAGTGGAACAAAACACCAGGCATAAGGTCGGCCTTCCACCCTTTACCAAGTATATAGATGCATTAATTAAATAAGAGATATTGCGATATCCCAACAAAATATCCATGTTGCAACATGGAACAAGCTCCAATCTTCACCTGCAACTAACAATGCTATAAGAGGGGCTGAGCAAAGCGGTAACATAGCCAAACAACGGTTTTCTAGGACAAGGTGGGTTAGAGGTTTGACATGGCAATTTGGGAGGCATGATAAGCAAGTGGTAGGTATCGTAGCATAGGCATAGCAAAAGAGCGAGCATCTAGCAAGCAAAGATAGAAGTGATTTCGAGGGTATGATCATCTTGCCTGCAAAGTTGTCAGAGTTGACTTGATCCTCGTAAGTGAACTCAACGGGCTCCTCGTTCATGGAATCGTCTCCCGGCTCTACCCAAACAAGAACAACAAGCAAACGGAACACAATCAACCACGTGCAATGCTCAAACAACATGATGCAAACATGGTATGCTATGCGAGATGTGATATGTGATGCATATGCAAGATTTGACAAGGAATGATTGAACTTGGCCTCAACTTGGAAATCCAAGAGTTCCACTGGAAAGGTGAGGTGATTTCGGTTGAAATCCATATAAAGATGACCGGAATCGGATGCACGGTTTAGAAATGGCAAGCAAAACAAATATGGCACCGGTCTGCGATAAACAACAAGTAGCCATCTAAATGCAACAAGTTAAATATGCTATGGCACTCAATCATGGCAACAAAATACATGGCAGGGATCCACTCAAGATGCTTAGCAAAAGATGAACACTAAGCTATGGCTAATTCACTCATTAACAGGTTCAAACACGCAAGGCAAAAGAGCAAATGATAACAGGTTTCAAACTTAGTGAAATTAACACAAGTCTGGAATTTATCATCAGGAAGCACACTTTAGAGCATGAAAACTACATGCTACAGGAACTTAACATGGCAAATCAAGGCATGGAATGAAGCTACTCAAAGCATTTAACAAAAGTCCATTAGTGACCTTGAGCCAAAAGGGATCGGAAAATACAATTGCAAGCATGCGAACATGGCAAAAGCATAAACAGATTCAGACTGGAGCATGCAAAACAGTTAACGAGTAGGCATGTTCACAAGCTCGATGCACTCACTACAGAGCATGGCATGACAAACTAAGCATACACCCATCAAGAATACATGACATAGAAGCTAGAAATGGCAATAACAAAAACAACATAGCATACACGGATCAATAACAACATCCTCGGAAAAATCGCTAATCATGTCAACAATCTGTTAGGATTCACGATATAGCAAAAGTAGAGCTCGATTGACTCAAGCTAGGTTGCTCCATATATTCAAACAAATACATGGATGGATAGAGCACCACAATGTTAAAAAATCATCCTTACTGATCATTCTCAAAAGAGGCACGGATCACTAGGAAACAACATGAACATATGGCATAACGACAAAATCAGGACAATGACTTAGTGAAATTCTAAGTCCCTGAAATCAGCATTACCGATTACGCTACTTTGCAAGCGTGTGCTAGTAACAACACATGTCACAAAAATACATGGTAAGCACCTATGTAAACATGGCATGGCATATAACAAAACTCATGTAGAGCTCAGGATCATAGCATGCACACATTAATCATGGCAAAAATGACAAATAGCTATTTGATGAAACAGATCTGACAAATTCCTCACATTGCCCTTTTCCAACAGCATTTCGGGCATCAAGATGAGCTCAAATGAAAATGATGCAATGAGATGAATTGATGTACTCTTCGAGACGAACATTTTTATATGCTAAACGCACAAATCGGAGTAATGGTGACAGAGTTATGGGGCAATGAACAATGCATCATAATGACAGGGAGTTTCGGGACTTGGTGAAAAAAACTACCATTGCAAATCGGGATCCAGGTCGGGGGTAGCTCATCCTCGTACAGAGCAGCCATGGCGGAAGTCAACGATGGCGGCGAGGGGGCGTGGGACTCCGGTGGGCTTCGGGAAGGACGGGAATGGGTCCATGGCGGCGCGGGCTTGCCGGATCCGGGCACGGCGGGGTCGGAGGCGCTCCGATGAGGCGGCGGCTAGACTTGGAGCTTTGGAGCTCGCCTCCCATGGTGGTTCTCTGTAGGACGAGAGAGATAGAGAGATTAGAGGGGGAGAGAGAGCACATCAAGGGGATCAGAGGAGCAGGGTTGGCGGCTGGCCTTGGAGGTCGTCGGCGGGGCTCCTGGCCGCCGGAGAAGGAACGCGGCGGCGCAGCGTGCTCCGGCGAGGCATGGTCGCAGGAAGACGGGCGGCGGGGCTCTCGATCGAGGGGATCCTCCCTTCGAGCGACTGCGGGAGCGGGGATCCTGGATCGAGCGCGGCGAACGGGCGCGGTCGGGCTCGCGCGGGCCCGCGATGGGCTCGGCGGGCCGCGGCCGCGTGGACAACGGCGGCGGACAGATGGCGGCTCCGGATTTGGCAGGGGCGGTGGCGGACATGTCCAGGCGTGAGGGTGGACGTGTCTGTCGGCGGGAGGAGGAAGAAGCTAGGGTTCATCCACGAATTTTCGGGAAGAGCCACATATATATAGGTAGAGGGAGCTAGGAGTGTCTAAATTGAGCACGGTTTTTGGCCACGCGATCGTGATCGAACGACCGAGATGATGGAGGGGGTTTAGGTGGGTTTTGGGCTACTTTGGAGGGGTGTTGGGCTGCAACACACACGAGGCCTTTTCGATCCCGCGGTTAACCGTTGGAGTATCAAACGAAGTCCAAATGGCACGAAACTCGACAGGCGGTCTACCGGAAGTAAACCCAGGCCGCATGACAAGTCTCAGTCCAATCCGAAAACATTTAATACCTGCACACGAAAAGAGGTGGAAAGGGACATCGGAAGACATAGGAGCGCCGGATTGCACAACGGACAACGGGGAAAATGCTCGGATGCATGAGACGAACATGTATGCAAATGAAATGCACATGATGACATGATATGAGATGCATGACACGCAAGCAATGACAATGCAACAACAGCGAATAACTGGAAGACACCTGGCACATTGGCCTCGGGGCATTACACATGTTGATACCATGAAGAAGAGAGGTCGGGTACATGGACGTATGCGGGTTTCTAGTACTTACGATGCGGCCAGGGGCCTATTTCGGGGGCGTCACTCCGGGCTGCTGTCAACGTCCCACGCGGAGTTATTCACAAGGGGTTCCTTCCCCCTCTTGTGTGCCTCTGCCTCCAGATTTGCGGAGGCCGCCCTCTTCTTCCTCCCACCACCAGGCGGAGAGTTACTTTATTCCTCCTCCTCCTCGTCGTCTTCGGCGGCGGAGGAGTGAGTCTTTTCTTTGGACGACACGTCCAAAGTTCCCTTGCGGCGAGGGCCACTCTGGACCAGCATCTTCGCCAGGAGCGGGATGACTGGTTCCTTGGGCAGCAGAGCTGAACATTGAATCCGCTCCGCTTTCTCTGTCCATACCTGAAAAACTAAAAGATAGTGAAGTTTAGATATCCTCCTTGAACAAGCAGGTAGAGGATACGCCTTGAGACATGAAAGACCTACCTCACTGGCAGGATGGACAAGATCGTGCCCGCGGTCCGAGTCTATGGCCGGTGGCGTCTCATTACCCTTAAAGAGCAACTTCCAGGCATCTTCGTGAGTGGTTCTGAAGATACTTTCCAAGGTTTCGTGCTTCTTTGGATCGAATTCCCATAAAGGGCAAGTTCGGCTTTGGCATGGGAGGATCCGACAAACTAGCATCACCTGGATCATGTCGATGAGCTTGATGTTTTTATCCACCCTGCTTTGGATGCGCGTCTCGAGCGCTATCAGTTCATCCGACGAAGACCAATTTGGGCCCTTCTCTATCCAAGAGGTGAGCCGCATTGGAGCTCCGGACTTGAATTCGGGAGCCGCGGCCCAGGTGGTGTCGCGTGGCTCTATGATATAGAACCACAGTTTCTGCCACTCCTTGACAGTCTCCACAAAACTACCGTTGGGCCACGTGACATTGGACAACTTGCTCACCATGGCACCTCCGCACTTCGCGTGCTGGCCATCCACCACCTTCGACTTCACATTGAAGATCTTGAGCCACAGTCCGAAGTGAGGTTGGATGCCGAGGAAGGCCTCACACACGATGATGAATGCTGAGATGTTGATGAAAGAGTTCTGGGCAAGATCATGGAAATCTAGCCCGTAATAGAACATAAGTCCGTGGACGAAAGGGTGTAGAGGAAACCCTAACCCATGGACGAAGTGGGGGATGAACACCACGCTCTCGTTAGGCTTCAGGGTGGGGACAATTTGCCCCCTGGCTGGAAGCCGGTGGGCGATTTCTTTCACCAGATACCCGGCCTCCTGAAGCTTGGTGATGTCATTCTCCTTAACGGAGGAGGCCATTCACTTGCCTTGCCCTCCAGATCCGGACATAGTTGAGTGCTTCCTTGAGGCAGAAAATATGAGCACTTGGGCGCTAGAGCTCTAGAATGGAAGGGTAGAGACAGAGAAGGCGTGGGTGAAGAAAGGGAATCTTTATCTCCTTATAAAGTTGGTGAATATCAAATGCTTCCTCACTTCCCACGAAACTCGCCTATTCCCTTGGGGCCGTGCAGGCGGCACGGTTGGATTACCCATACCCGTATTGATGAGGATCCTGCAATAAGGGGACATGATCTCTGGTTTGACAAGATGTGCTAATAAAATTGCATCTTGAAATACGAAGCGGTAGGCCGAAAAACAGTTTGAAATAATAATCGGGCAGGGATGTAATATCACGTTACAAAAATTTGTCAGCGGATTAGACTGAAATATTATACTCTTTGCGGTTGTGTGTGGTACTTGGGTTACAGATGCAGATACATTCTTTGCGTCCAAAGACTATTTTGGAGAAGGGAACCTACCTTGCAATGCCGAAGACAATCTGCGCGTCGGATACCTCGTCATTGAAGCCTAGTTCAGGGGCTACTGAGGGAGTCCGGGACTAAGGGGTCCTTGGGCATCCGGCCTATTAGCCATGGGCCGGACTGATGGGATGTGAAGATGCAAATACGGAAGACTCTACCCATGTCCGGATGGGACTCTCCTTGGCGTGGAAGGCAATCTTGGCGACCAAATATGAAGATTCCTTTCACTGTAACCGACTTTATGTAACCCTAGATCCCTTCGGTGTCTATACAAACCGGAGGGCTAGATCCTTAGAGAAGGACAATCATAATCAAATAGGCTAGAATTCTAGGGTTTTAGCCATTACAATCTCATGGTAGATGACTATTGTAACCCCCATACTCATCAATATTAATCTAGTAGGACGTAGGGTTTTACGTCCATTGAGAGGGCCTGAACCTGGGTAAACAATGTGTTCCCCGTCTCTTGTTACCATCGACCTCAGACACACAGTTCGGGAGCCCCTACCCGAGATCCGCCGGTTTTGAGATCGATAGCGAGGCCTAGGAAGGGAACGACGCGGAGCTGGGGAAGACGTGGCAGTGGATGCCCACACGGTGGGGAGTACGTGGCTTGACTGCTTCGGCTGCAGTGTGAGGCTGCCGTCGCCGGAGAATAACAGGAGGTGTGGGTGAGTATAGAGGGATGGCATGGCCAGCGATGGGAGCATAGCCGGACATGAGAGGGAGGAGTAGGCGGCACGGCCGGCGCTGGTTTGGGCGACTAGAGCAAGAAGACCAGAGGTTGAAGAAGCATGAAGGTCGTTGGAAGGACACCGTACGGTCACTACAGCTAGATAGATCATTTATATTGACTAAGTTGACAAGGCCCTTGGTACGCGTCAACTTAGTAGGCCCATAGGTCAGCCTCCGAAACGGTGCGCCCCAGATGTGAGGGGGAAGAATATTTTTTGGGCGGCTGAAGCAAGAATATCCGAGATTTAAGAAGAAGCACGCATCAGCTGGATGGACATCCAATGACCAGTGCTGCTAGAACCGTGTGTTGACTATAAGTTGACAAAGCCTTGCATTCGCGTCAACTTAGTTTTTTTGAGGGGGCGCGTCAACTTAGTATGCCCACAAGTGTGTGGCAAGGAAGATATAGCCCATTTACGATTTGTAAGAATGTACAGCCCGTTTTTATATTCTAATGGAATTTACGACAACCCATTTATAGTTTGTTAGAAGTACAACCCATTTTCTAGTTAGGATAATGATTAATAATTTTAACCAACCGCTCAAACCAGAATTCAATAAAATTTCCCACATTTTGAAGGCATCCAAAATATTTTTATCCCGAAAGTTCTAGTTAGATTAAATATAATTTCAAAATAAATTTGTATTACGTAAAAATACAACAAAATATTGCGTGTGCAACAAGTAATGAAATTAAAATTTTCAAAATCCAAAAATAATATATTTTTTTAAACTAATTACGTGTTTGGTGCTTTTCTATATAGTTACTGCCCAGTTTTGATAATTACACCCCATTCATTATTTCTTAAAGCCCATTTTATTGTTAAGCCTAATGCATCCCTCCTAGGAAAGATTGGAAGCCTAGCGGGGCCGAGAATAACAAGTTGACCCGGATATTGTGTACAATTGTCGGCCCAGTTGCATTGCTGATGTTCAAAATAGGCACGTGTAGTACATCACAGCTTTACATGGCTACTCAGCCCACATTCAGCAACGCCGGGAAGGCCCAAACAAGGCTTCTGTACAACTTTTTGAAGTCACTGAGCTCAATTAATAACTTAAGAAAAAAGTTAGAGTACAGTGGAACCTAATTAAAAGTTGTCATGAGCGAAGAAATAATTCTACGGGTCCCACTTGCGTGTGTGTGTGTGTGCGTGCATGTGCGTGTGTGTGTGTGTGTTTGAGAGAGAGATAGAGAGAGAGACTCATCGGTCGATGCTCGAAAATACATCTTTCAGCCATATGCATTGCTGATGCTTAGTAAAAACTTATATAGTTGACACAATCATATAGAGCAACATAGGACACTGAAATTGCATACAAAAATTTCACGCAGGCAGCACAATCAGGGTGAGCAGTGGATCGCTACGGGTAGGGCTATGTTGAAACCAATGAACTCGTACATAACAGTTCATCGTCTTTATCAATGACGGGGAAATATCTTCAATGTTGTGCAAAGAAAACAAACAGACAACACAATAAGTTCTGCTACCACATTAAGTTGACGTACAGCCCTTTCTAAAAAACTGCAAGCACAAAAATATAATAGGTCACAATCAAATGTACTAGCACATCAGTGCTTCACACCCGTAGCTCGGATTTAACTAGTATCTGACAAGATTTAGTTGTTACCTCAAATTAGAGCACATCCAAGTAGCCAGCCCTACCTCTTCTCCCAAGGAAGCAGTGGCCTCCGCTGCACGATGGAGTAGGCCCTGTGCCATCCATCGTTCTGAGCAACACGGGGAAAGTCTTATGTTGACTCCTGTAATGGACGTCGTCGATGGACCCTGGCACCAGCGGCGGCGGCAGGAGTTCGATTGATGGATTGACCACTTCTTCGACATGCACGAACACTCGATATAGGTACATCCCTAAAGTGGTCCTCGACGGCCTTGGTGGCGACGAATAGTACAACTCTGGTTCCTACACCGGTATGTCAACACCAGTCACCTTCGGTATGGTGGACGGCTTATTCATCCGTGCCATAACCGTTAGAGCCTAGCTGTCTGGAGGAACAAACATACTTAAGTGCTCACCTCCAAGTTCATTGATAAGCTCATTCATGGACTCGCTGTTCCAAGCACGTCGAGGCATGCCGTGGAAGGTAAGCTTTGTTAAAAACTCTAGCTCAAAGGGCACAAAGCCCCATCCTGGGTGCCACCGATCAAAGCTCACGAATGCGCCATCACAGAATAACCGCCGGGAAGATTCGAACACACGACTGTAGTTGAAAGTTGTCCGGAACATGACGAAGAAATCAGCCGATGGCGGACAGACTTCGATGAGCAAGTCACTTATTTGGATGTCGTGCACAATGCCAAGAGCTTTGACAAGGTCGTCCGGCGAGACGGGAGGCCGTTCACCGTTGATGGTTACCATCAGCACTTTGCCGGCATACTGGTCGTGAAGCGCCACCATGCCACTGTTAAGCGATAGCACGCAGCGCCCGAAGGCAGGACGAACCTCAGGATCTCCGGTTCGGAGATCTGCGTTGATCGGAGACATGATAGTGTGCTTGAGTAGAGGGAGTACTGGAGATGGATTTGGGGGAACTGGAGATTCCATAGGTGGGGGAGGGGCGGGAGATTGGGGATCAAAAGGTAGCATGAATTTCGAACACGTGCCAATATGCTCTCAGTGCACAAGCACACGGATACACCAGTGGTGCCCACATGTCGGCCTAAGAGTCCTTATTCTTTCTTTTTTTGAGAGCCCAACCATTTTTTTGAGGATCTTTTGAGAGCCCAGCCTGAGAGTCATAAATTACATGTTTGGCATTGCGTTACTAATCGGCCCATATTCAACAACACCTCACTGGCCCAAACAAGTGTACATCATCTAAAATACACTTAGCCCAAATTATAACTTGAAAAAGGAGATATACTCCATACACTTGAGAATGGTGATGCCCTCATTTAGCCCACTAGCAGTTCGAGACAATAAACAGTTCGAAACAACGATATATACAACATTCAAACACTGACTAGTGACTACTACTGACATAAACAGCAAGAGATGATAGTTCATAACAAGTCTTGCTACACCACCAAAACACACCCATCTGGAGTGCTCAGACTCTCGTGATCCAGACGAGAATGACATTCTAAATAGAGGCAACTATTACTAGTAAGAGTGACATAGACGAGGATGACCAAATGACAAGGAATATGCATAACAAAAGAAAGAACTACCCATCCAGAACAAGCAACAAAGAAAGCAAGTCATTCGAAGAGGGATGATCCAACACCATCATAATTTGCAGCCCCGCTTCAGCCACCAGTGATCCGGAGACACTAGTACTCCACCCTTTTGACGCAATAGCCCAATTATCTATCAACCTGAAGGCTTGAACCACATCATTGCTTGTCGGACTCGACACATACAAGGATCAAAGTTAATCCAAATGCCTTTGTCATTCTCACCTTCTTTTTGCTGCAGGTTGTATCATTGACAATCAGGGGAGTTTGCTCTCGAACTCCTAGGGCTCGCCGTGTAGACACAATTTTCCATAGCAAACAGAGCCTCTTTTCCATCAACGTCCTTGCCAACAGTGATATCCTTGGTAATCGGATAATTGAGTCCGAGAAATATAGAGTGTGAACCAAGGCTGTTTACCCACCTCCAACTCAAAAATCCTGAAAGCCCCAACAAGCTGGTATCCTACTCATAGACGTAACATCCACTATTCGGATACTCACATATTTGACGGTGCTTGTACACAATGGTGTTTTTGCAATATAACTTTTCCGGCTCATGTGTCCGAATGATCATCAGTCTTTTGCCATCGTATGATTGAGCGAGGAACCAGTTGTGCTTCCCTATTTTTGGCAAAGGTGGTGTGATTACAAAGGGCAGTAACTATAGGGACACTGCATCATATCCAAAAGGATAGGCATCGTTAATGTAAGATCAACATTGTTCAGAGTATGAGTAGGAATAGCATTGATATGCCCCTGTTGGAACTGAGAGGAAAATACAGGGAAATGTATACTGGGTTCGAAAATATAGAAGTGCCATGCATGGTTATACTCATGTTATCTCGCAATTGATTCTTCACAGGAAACTACCATGTCATGCATTGTTATATACTCATGTTCTGTGGGAAAAAAATGTGAGGATATTATTGTAGCCATTGATTGCTGAAGGGCGAATATAGGTATGTACACATGGTAAGCATTACAGGATTTCACTACTTCCAAATATAGAGTTCCCCATATGCACATTTACTTCCCTAATGTATGGTTAGATGAAACTAAAAGTGTGATGCATGTTTCTACATCATGAAAATGCGGAAACGAACATGGCCATTTATACAGACTCATATTTAGTAGTATATAGATTACTATAAAATAAGAAAAATATCCATATATTCCTAACCGTTTGATTATTCAAGGGTACAAATTGGTTGTAATGACATGGTCACAATTGCATGAATTAACTCACTCCAAACATAGCTGATTTACGGCGTCTCTAATACAATGTCATAGTTTTGCTCAAACAGGGATATGCCAATCATCACAAAAAGTTCAAACAGTGTCATGGCGTTATCATTAACATCAGACGGAAACAACTTACACGCGTTGTCCCAGCAATACGTGGTGCCATCTGCCTTGTCGATCACGTAATGATGCCATTGTGTTCAATAGCATCACCGAAGTGTGTATCAGCTTTGACGATCCACGGTGAGCAGAGTTGTCTCCTGCTAAAGAAGGCACCAACAGAAAGATAGGCGAGTCCAGGGTCGAACAAGGCAATTAGCTTGAAGTCTACATAATTCGCATCTCGTGTGGGGACTTGGCAGATTAAAATCTTCTGCATAAAAGGTGCGTCCAACTGACGACGTAATCTAGATGACTTGGGCCGCCATGGTAACACCCTATATAAGCCAACGTAGGAAGTATAAGCTCATGGGAGGTGTGGAAGTTCATGAGCACCAAATTTTTCCGGTCTTCTCTGATGACAACCATCCAGTGGGAGTTAATGCAGACCCAATACATACTTGCCAAGAAGTTCTAGGTGATGGTGATTGGATCGAAGTCGAGGGAAATGATGTATGGCGACCCACTACATACCTGGAACAAAGTTTCGGCTAATGGAGGTACGATGGAAGTTGAGGGGCATCATGTACGCCTCCGTATCATGGTGAGCAAATCTCGCAAGACCAGATAGCAGCAAGCTGTGTGTCTTGAAAAGCTTAGGCCTCGCTTCGACGATGGCCGTGTGCATGTCCCTCGAGCATGCAGCCAGCCGCACGGTGCTCAACTTATCCATACATAAACAACAAAGTTTGAGGGTGTCACTTGGGAGATTGCTCAAATCGCGGCTCATGTGGATGTTGCACGGTACACGTTCGACCATGGTGGGGTTTGGAAGTGGGGTTTTTGGGTGCTTGATTTATTGGGGAGTAGGCTCTCGGTGCTGGAGCGGCTAGCGTGGGAATAGTGGTATCGGGGGAGGCGAGGGTACACTGAGATGATGAAGAGTGACCTCAGGATCTCCCGCCAGATGGAGATGGAGTGGTGTTAGGGGAGAGGGAGACGAGCCGAGGCATGCTATACAGCGGCGGTGATAATGACTGCACAGTGCACAAGGTGAGGCTGACTTTGGTAACCTAAACACGCCACCTGGACTGGTATCACCTCAGGTGCAGGGTCTTGTCACTTCACTGTGAGGACCGGATGAATAATATTTTGACCATCAAGTGTACCACAGTTGTACTACTACTACTACTACTACTACTACTACTACTAGTAGTAGTAGTAGTAGTACTGTATAGTGGAAATAGGTCTCCTGTGCTAGCATGCCTCTGTTTCTCTTCATCCTCCAGGTATCATCCATATTGCGAGCAGAACCAAATTCCCATGCATGCGGAAGCGCGAACAAGGCTTTTCTTTTTTGAGGATAACCTCATATTCCTTAACCAGAAAATCTTGTGCCTCCTACGCACGCGCCAATATCCATCCGAACCTACAAGGACACATTTTTTATATCCATTTGCATAGGTCCCACCTGTCAGGAGGGGTGCAGAAATAAAAAGGAATCATAAAATGTCTCACCACAGTGATTCGAAGGAGTGACCGCAACTAGCTAGTGGCACATGTAGCGCTAGAAGGATGGGCACACACACGGACAGGTTCCACTCCTCAATTTACCCGCATAGGCTTTTCCTTTAGTCTACCTAGTTGTCTAATCAACTACCTACAGGACACTTGTCCCATTTACTTCTCCATCGGGAACCGATTTTCCTCGGCTTCTTCACCTATCCTTCGTCTTCATTTGCATCCAAACCACACTGCATTCGCATTGTTTTAACCTCTTCACATACTCCTGGAGTAATTCCGAAGCCCCTTTAAATATTCATCTTCTTTAGTTAGACTAGCCATCTAATCCTAATTTTCCAAACCATAGCCTTCAGGTCCAGCGGTTCCAAATGGCGAAAGAGACCGAGATGCTGGTTTTTAGCATCCAACATGTCCTAGTCGAGGGCTCGTTGAGCATAGTTGCCACCATTACCGACCACCCAAGGGTTGTTCAGAATTGGATCAACAATGTATCCAACTCCCTCCAAAAGGTGGAGATGAAGGTCATCCCTCTCAACGCAGAGTACACAGAGCATGCCACTGGGAAGATCCAACGCGTCGTCATCCTTCAGTTGCCTCGAACATGATGTTTTGGTGTACCACATCATACACGCGCCCTCCATATCAGGTGAGCTCCACGATTTCTGGTCTCGGGAGGACATATACTTCTGTGGGGAAGCCATCGCAGCAGACAAACAAAAGTTGGAGCCGTACAACCTTGATTTGAAAAGCATCGCAGACGTACAAGCCAAAATAAAAACTCCTGTAGAAGATTGTGATAAGCCGACACCATCCCTATTCGACATAAATTTTTTTGCGCTCGGAACAAATCTTCAGAAGGTTGACGAGATGCTGGCATTAAGGTCATCTGGATGGGAGAATTATCCCTTGACGTATGAGCGAATAAAATATGCTGCCCTTGATGCCCGTGCGAGTTTCAAGATAGCTGCAAGGTCCAGAGAGCTTGTTGCGAAGCCGTCTCCCGCATAAAATGAGAAGAGGAAGAAGAAGAAGAAGAAGAAGAAGAAGAAGCTAGACCAGCAGCAGAGGATGAACTATTTCCTCTCGTAAAAAATATATTTCCTGTCTATGTATTTATTGATATAGATGGACTGTTTCGATGGTGTGCATGTCTTTGGAACAAGTAGTATCGTAGGTACGCTTGAATATAAGGAACTATTTATCCTCCTAGCTTTCTCTACTACTCCTTCTAGTGATCGGTATGCAATGCATGTGCCTGTGTATATATTTGATATAGTTCAACTACGGCGACCATGACATTTCATCCGCTGCCACTTGGGATTCCCACGACACCTCTCCAACCACGGCACCACGTCCCCTGACATGTGCCTCACCCCTCTCGGCTGCACCGCCCCTCTACCTTTGTGTGCATGACATGTGGGCCACCTGAAATGTGGTGAGTGAGGGAGTCCTGGATTAAGGGGTCCTCTGGTCTCTGATCTATTGGATATGGGCCGGACTGATGGGCCGTAAGGATACAAAGACTGAAGAATCTACCCGTGTCCGGATAGGACTCTCCTTGGCGTGGAAGGCAAGCTTGGCGACCAACTATGAAAATTCTTTTCTCTGTAACCAACCTTGTGTAACACTAGATCCCTCCCTTGTCTATATAAATCGGAGGGCTAGGTCCGTAGATAGGACGAATCCTCATAATCATAGCCGGACTAGACTTTTAGGGTTTAGTCATTACGATCTCGTGGTAGATCAACTCTTGTAATACTCATATTCATCAAGATCAATCAAGCAGGACGTAGGGTATTACCTCCATAGAGAGGGCCCAAACCTGCATAAAACATTGTGTCCCCCGTCTCCTGTTACCATCGATCCTAGACGCACAGTTTGGTACCCCCTACCCGAGATCCGCCGGTTTTGACACCGACATTGGTGTTGTCATTGAGAGTTCCACTGTGCCATCCTCAAAAGGTTTGATGGCTCCTTCAATCATCTACAACGATGTTGTCCAAGGGGAGGTCTTCCTCCCCGGACAGTTCTTCATGTTCGGTGGCTTCGCACTGCCGGCCAACTCGCTTGGCCATTTGGAGCAGATCGACAGCTATGCCCCTGGCCGTTAGGTCAGATTCGGGAGCTTCAACTACGTCGCGGATATCCGCGGAGACTTGATCTTCGATGGATTCAATACCACGGCAATCGCTCCCGGCCACCTCGATGAACATGACTTAGATCTAACATGGGGCAATAACCAGGAAATTGCACATGTAATCCTTCTGGCCTTAGATCCGGAGTAGGTCGCGCCATCCGAGGACAGGAAGCTTAACCCCCCCATGGAAGCAGTAGACTCCACGGAGTTGGAGCCACACATAGATCTAACCTCTAGTAATGCCTGTGTCACCGGAACCTCGGCTCGTTTCCATTTAAAAGTTCTAAACTATGCGCGTCCGCGCATGTCGAGCATGATCGGTTATCGATCGCCGAATTCAGTGCCGCGAACATCTTCCGGCACTCACTGATGACCCACAAGTATAGGGGATCTATCGTAGTCCTTTCGATAAGTAAGAGTGTCGAACCCAACGAGGAGCAGAAGTAAATGATAAGCGGTTTTCAGCAAGGTATTCTCTGCAAGTACTGAAATAAGTGGTAATAGATAGTTTTGTGATATGATAAACTGTAACGAGCAACAAGTAACAAATGTAAATAAAGTGCAGCAAGGTGGCCCAATCCTTTTGTAGCAAAGGACAAGCCAGAACAAACTCTTATAATAGGAAAAGCGCTCCCGATGACACATGGGAATATCGTCAAGCTAGTTTTCATCACGTTCATATGATTCGCATTCAATACTTTGGTAATTTGATACTTGGGTGGACCGGTGCTCGAGTGTTGTTCTTACTTGAACAAGCATCCCACTTATGATTAACCTCTATTGTAAGCATCCACAACTAGAACAAAAGTATTAAGGTAAACCTAACCATAGCATGAAACATATGGATCCCAATCAGCCCCTTACGAAGCAACGCATAAACTAGGGTTTAAGCTTCTGTCACTCTAGCAACCCATCATATACTTATTACTTCCCAATGCCATCCTCTAGGCCCAAATAATGGTGAAGTGTTATGTAGTCGACGTTCACATCAAACCACTAGAGGCTACACAACATACATCTTATCAAAATATCAAACGAATACCAAATTCACATGACTACTCATAGCAAGACTTCTCCCTTGTCCTCAGGAACGAGCATAATTACTCACAAACCATATTCATGTTCATAATCAGAGGGGTAATAATATGCATATAGGATCTAAACATATGATATTCCACCAATTAAACCAACTAGCATCAACTACAAGGAGTAATCAACACTACTAGCAACCTACTAGCACCAATCCCGGACTTTGAGACAAGAATTGGATACAAGAGATGAATTAGGGTTTGGAGATGAGATGGTGCTGGTGAAGATGTTGATGGAGATTGCCCTCTCCCGATGAGAGGAGCGTTGGTGATGACGATGGTGATGATTTCCCCCTCCGGGAGGGAAGTATCCCCGGCAGAACGGCTCTGCCGGAGCTCTAGATTGGATCCGGCAAGGTTCCGCTCGTGGCAGCGGAGTCTCGTCCCGAAAAGTTCCTACCTCTTTTTTTCTCATCGAAAGACCTCATATAGGAGAAGATGGGCATTAGAGAGCCACCAGGGGGCCCACGAGGTAGGGGGTGCGCCCTGGGGGGGGGGGGGCGCCCCCACCCGCGTGAGCAGGGTGTGGGCCCCTTGGCCTTCATCTTTGGCATGGATTTTTCTTTATTTCTTCTAAGACGTTCCATGGAGTTTCAAGACTTTTGGAGTTGCGCAGAATAGGTGTCTAATATTTGCTCCTTATCCAGACCAGAATTTCAGCTACCGGCATTCTCCCTCTTTATTTAAACCTTGTAAAATAAGAGAGAATGGCCATAAGTATTGTGACATAAAGTGAAATAACCGTCCATAATGCAATAAATATCGATATAAAAGCATGATGCAAAATGGACGAATCAACTCCCCCAAGCTTAGACCTCGCTTGTCCTTAAGCGAAAAGCCGATAACAATAAATATGTCCTCATGTTTAGAGGTAGAGGCGTCGATAAAAATAAAATACGGACATGAAGGCATCATGATTATTCTTATAACAGCAACATATATAGATTTTGTCATATGATTACTTGTGTTTAAGTGATGATCTATTCACAATGCAAGAGTATAAATCATAAACCTTATTGGGCTCCAACAAACTATAATCTCAGTCATTGAAGCAATTGCAATTTATCATAACATCGGAAAGACTCTATGTCAGAGCTAAAAAGCAAGTCCCCACACTCAACTATCATTTAGTCTCCCATAATTGATAACACTCACGCAATACTTGTGGTTACGGAGCTTTAATCGGACACAGAGAAAGATAGGGGCTTATAGTTTTGCCACACAACCTTTTACCTCAATGGTAATGTCAACAATTATGGTTCATGCTCCCCTACATCCAATTAGATATATATATATATATCATGTTCTTTCCAACATGCTGAGCTTGCCAAAGGATAAAATAAAAAACAAAATGTGAAGATCACCATGACTCTTGCATAAGGTAGAAGATAATAATAAAGGATAGGCCCTTCGCAGAGGGAAGCAGAGGTTGCCATGCACTTTTATGGTTGGATGTATAAAATCTCAATGCGAAAGAACGTCACTTTATATTGCCACTTGTGATATGAACCTTTATTATGCAGTCCGTCGCTTTTATTACTTCCACATCACAAGATCGTATAAAGCTTATTTCTCCCACACCAATCAATCATACATATTTAGAGCAATTTTTATTGCTTTGCACCAATGACAACTTACTTGAAGGATCTTACTCAATCCGTAGGTCGATATGGTGGACTCTCATGGCAAAACTGGTTTAGGGATATTTGGAAGCAGAAGTAGTATTTCTACTTGGTGCTGAGAATTTGGCTAGCATGAGGGGGATAGGCAAGCTCAACAAGTTAGAGGAACCATGACAACATACTTTATCTCAGATATAAAAAAGACATAACTCATTATGTTGTCTTCCTTGTTCAACATCAACTCTTTAGCATGTCATATTTTGATGAGTGCTCCCAATCATAAAAGATGCCAATGATAATATATCTATATGTGAAAACCTCTCTTTCCTTATTACTTCCTATTAATTGCAACAATGACCAAAGCTATGTCCGCCAACTCCCAACAACTTTTAATCATCATAATCTTTCTATGTGAAGTCATTACTCTCAATAAGATCAAAATGAACTTTTTGTTTCTTTTTATTCTTTTTCTCTTTTCTTTTATTCACCCAAGATCATGGCATAATAATCAGGCCCTTGACTCAACACTAATCTTTATTATATATAACTCATGGACTCGATTACATAGAGAGATCATAAAGCAAAACTCAAAACTAGATCATGCCATAGACTTTATTCTACTAGATCAAGATACTACTAATAGGATCGAACTAAGAAAAACCGTAAAGATAGGAGTTGTGATTGTGATACGATACCGGGGAACCTCCCCCAAGCTCGGCAGTTGCCAATGGGAGTGCCCAAACCTATGTGATTATGTCTCCTTTGTCGGTGAAGAAGGTGGTGGTGGTGGTGGTGTTGATTTAGTTGATGGCTTAGGCTTCTCCCTTAATTCACGCTTGAGGACGACATTTTGATCCCTCAGATCATCAATTTCCCGCTCCAGGGTTAATATCTTTTTGCATAGGTCCTGCTTATTTTCCTGCAAGAGACAAAAAGGGATAAACTCGAACTTGGGTTTCTTTACTCTATCAGGGAGACTTGACTTTTTGAACTCCACGTGCATGTCCCCAGGTTGAGGTAATGGTGCTTCATCATCATCTGAGCTCGTCTCCTCCTTCCCCTTGAGTTCATAGTCCTCTTCTTCCTCCGTGGTCCCTCCATCGTATTCCACATCCCCATAGACCTTGGGATTTGCTAAGTAATTATCCACATAGCTTTCTCCTTCCGAATTCTGGGAAGACATGTTGATTTAATGTGCAACGGGACAGCTCGAAACGAAAACAGAGGATAATTGCGTGATATGGGAGTCAAAACCTTCCGGAGAATATATAATGAATTTTTACAGACCAAAATATGTATCGTGCAAGAAAACGGAGTCCGAAGGGCACACGAGGCGCTCATGAGGTAGGGTGCGCGCCCAGGGGGTAGGGCGTGCCCACCACCCTCGTGTCCTTCCCGGGCTGCTACTTATTTTTCTATTTTTCTAAATATTCCAAAACGGACAAATATTGCCTTAAAAATTGTTTTGGAGTCTGTTTACTTACCATACCACATACCTATTCCTTTTCGGAGTCTGAAACGTTCCGGAAAGTATCCCTTATGTATTCCTCCGGGGTTACGGTTTCAATAATATTGGTTTCAACATTTATTGGATTACCTGAGATATAGTGTTTACTTCTTTGACCATTTACCACCTTCGGATTTGTGCCTTCGAAGTTGTTGATTTCTATGGCACCGGAATGATAGACCTCCTCGATAACAGAGGGGCCTTCCCATTTAGAGAGAAGTTTTCCTACAAAAAGTCTTAAACAAGAGTTGTATAGCAATACATAATCACCTACATTAAACTCACACTTTTGTATCCTTTTGTCATGCCATCTTTTAACTTTTTCTTTAAACAACTTGGCATTTTCATAAGCTTGGGTTCTCCATTCATCAAGTGAGCTAATATCAAATACCTCTTCTCACCGGAAAGTTTAAAATAATAGTTGAGTTCTTTAATAGCCCAGTATGCCTTATGTTCTAGTTCGAGAGGTAAGTGACATGCTTTTCCATAGACCATTTTATACGGGGACATACCCATAGGATTTTTGTATGCAGTTCGATAAGCCCATAATGCATCATCAAGTTTCTTAGACCAATTCTTTCTAGACCTATTAACAGTCTTTTGCAAAATTAATTTGAGCTCTCTATTGCTCAACTCTACTTGACCACTAGACTGTGGGTGATAAGGGGATGCAATTCTATGATTAACATCATATTTAGCAAGCATTTTACGGAAAGCACCATGAATAAAGTGTGAACCGCCATCAGTCATTAAATATCTAGGGACTCCAAACCTCGGGAAAATAACTTCTTTAAGCATTTTAATAGAAGTGTTATGATCAGCACTACTAGTTGGAATAGCTTCTAACCACTTAGTAACGTAATCAACAGCAACTAGAATATGTGTGTATCCATTAGAGGCAGGAAAAAGTCCCATATAATCAAAGCCCCAGACATTAAACGGTTCAATAACAAGTGAATAATTCATACGCATTTCTTGACGTCTACTAATATTACCAATTCTTTGACATTCATCACAAGACAAGACAAACTTACGGCATCCTTGAAGAGAGTAGGCCAATAAAAACCAGATTGCAGTACCTTATGTGCAGTTATATCTCCAGCATGGTGTCCTCTATAAGACTCGGAATGACACTTGCGTAGGATCTGTTCCTGTTCATGCTCAGGTACACAATGTCTAATAACACCATCTACTCCTTCTTTATAAAGATGTGGGTCATCCCAAAAGTAATGTCTCAAGTCATAGAAGAACTTTTTCTTTTGCTGGTCTGTGAAGCTAGGTGGTATAAACTTAGCAACAATATAATTAGCATAATCAGCATACCATGGAGTACTACGAGAAGTACTTATAACATTTAATTGCTCATCAGGAAAGTCATCATTAATAGGTAGTGGGTCATCAAGAATATTTTCTAACCTAGACAAGGTGTCTGCAACGGGGTTCTCAGCTCCCTTTCTATCAACAATATGCAAATCAAATTCTTGTAGCAAGAGAACCCATCTAATAAGTCTAGGTTTAGCATCTTTCTTTTCCAG
Source organism: Triticum aestivum (assembly GCF_018294505.1). Taxonomy (NCBI): domain Eukaryota; kingdom Viridiplantae; phylum Streptophyta; class Magnoliopsida; order Poales; family Poaceae; genus Triticum; species Triticum aestivum. Next base: position 321,456,436 of record NC_057797.1, read on the forward strand.
AAGATATTTAATAGCAGCATGATCAGTTCGAATAGTTACTTTAGAATCAAAAATATAAGATCTGAACTTATCACAAGCAAATACAACTGCTAAAAGTTCTTTTTCAGTAGTAGCATAATTTCTTTGAGCATTGTCTAGAGTCTTACTATCATAATGAATAACATTTAATTTCTTATCAACTCTTTGCCCTAGAACAGCACCTACAACATAATCACTAGCATCGCACATAATTTCAAAGGGTAAATTCCAATCAGGTGGCTGAACAATAGGTGCAGAGACTAATGCTTTCTTAAGTATTTCAAATGCTTCTACACAATCATCATCAAAGACAAATGGTATATCTTTTGCAATAAATTAGTCAGAGGCCGAGATATCTTTGGGAAGTCCTTAATGAACCTCCTATAAAACCCGGCATGACCAAGGAAACTTCTTATACCTTTGATGTCCTTGGGACATGGCATCTTTTCAATAGCATCAACCTTGGCTTTATCAACTTCAATACCTCTTTCAGAAACATTGTGCCCCAAATCAATACCTTCATTAACCATAAAGTGTCACTTTTCCCAATTCAAGACAAGATTAGTTTCTTCACATCTCTGCAAAACTCGATCAAGATTGCTCAAGCAATCGTCAAAAGAGGAACCATAGACAGAAAAGTCGTCCATGAAAACCTCACAAATCTTTTCACAAAAGTCAGAGAATATAGCCGTCATGCATCTTTGAAAGGTAGCAGGTGCATTACATAAACCAAAAGGCATATGTCTATAAGCAAAAGTACAAAAAGGGCATGTAAAAGTAGTCTTTGATTGATCTTTAGCCGACACAGGTATTTGAGAGAAACCAGAATAACCATCTAGAAAGCAATAGTGTGTGTGTTTGCATAATCTTTCTAGCATTTAATCAATAAAAGGTAAGGGGTAATGATCTTTCTTAGTAGCTTTGTTTAATTTGTGGAAATCAAATACCATCCTATAACCTGTGGTAATTCTTAGTGGAATCAATTCATCTTTATCATTAGGAACAATAGTAATACCTCCCTTTTTAGGGACACAATGGACAGGACTTACCCACTCACTATCAGCAACGGGGTAGATTATATCTGCCTCCGGAAGCTTTAGTATTTCTTTTCTTACCACTTCTTTCATTTTAGGATTCAGACGTCGTTGAGGATCATGAACTGGTTTGGCATCTGCTTCCAAATTTATTTTATGTTGGCATAGAGTGGGACTAATTCCCTTAAGATCATCAGGAGTATATCCAATAGCAGCACGATGCTTCTTCAGAGTTTTCAATAATCTTTCTTCTTCATGCTCTGAAAGGTTAGCATTAATAATAACAGGATATATCTTCTTTTCATCAAGATAAGCATATTTAAGATTATCAGGCAAAGGTTTAAGCTCGAACACGGGATCACCCTTGGGTGGAGGAGGATCCCCTAAGATTTCAACATGCAAGTTGTGTTTCAGAACAGGTTCCTCTTTAAAGAATACTTCATCTATTTCCCTTCTTTCATTCATGAACATATCATTTTCATGGTCTAGCAAATAGTGTTCTAAAGGATCACTAGGAGGTACTGCAATAGAAGCAAGACCAATAATTTCATCCTTACTAGGTAATTCTTCCCCATGATGTTGTTTACTAAATTTAAAGAAATTAAACTCATGAACCATATCATCCAAGCCAACAGTAACAACATTCTTTTCACAATCTATCTGAGCATTAACAGTGTTCAAGAAGGACCTAACAAATATGATGCGACAAAAGCTATCTTGTGGGGAAGTAAGAACAAGAAAATCAGCAGGATATTTAGTTTTCCCACACAAGACTTCAACATCTCTAACAATTCCAATTGGTGCAATAGTATCTCTATTAGAAAGTTTAATTCTGACATCAATATCTTCTAACTCAACAGGTGCAATATCATGCATAATTTCTTTGTATAAGTCATGAGGTATAACACTAGCACTAGCACCCATATCACATAAGCCATGATAACAATGATCTCCTATTTTAACAGAAATAACAGGCATGCCTACCACAGGTCTATGTTTATCTTTAGCACAAGGTTTAGCAATTCTAGCAGTTTCACCTTCGAACTGAATAACATGTCCATCAATATTATTAGACAAGAGATGTTTAACAATAGCAATATTAGGTTATACTTTAACTTGTTCAGGAGGTGTATAAGTTCTAATATTGCTTTTACGAACAACAGATGAAGCTTTAGCATGATCCTTTATTCTAACATGGAAAGGTGGTTTCTCAATATAAGAAGTAGGAACAATATGATCATTATAGGTGACATTCTTTTATTCAACTTTAATAGGTGCAGCTACTTTTACTTCTATGGGAGGATGATATTTAAACCACTTCTCCTTAGGGAGATCAACATAAGTAGCAAAAGATTCATAGAAAGAAGCTACTATCTCAGAGTCAAGTCCATATTTAGTGCTAAACTTATGGAAAATATCGGTATCCATGAAAGATTTAACACAATCAAACTTAGGTGTCATACCTGACTCCTTACCTTCGTCGAGGTCCCAATCTTCAGAGTTGTGTTTAATTCTATCCAATAAATTCCATCTGAATTCAATAGTCTTCATCATAAAAGAGCCAGCACAAGAAGTACCGAGCATGTTGCGATTGTTTTTAGAAAGCCGAGCATAAAAACTTTGCATAATTATTTCTCTCGGGAGCTCATGATTGGGGCATGAATATAACATTGATTTAAGCCTCCCCCAAGCTTGAGCTATGCTTTCTCCTTCGCGAGGCCAGAAATTATATATGTAATTGTGATCACGATGAACAAGATGCATAGGGTAATACTTTTGATGAAATTCCAACTTCAATCTTTCATAGTCCCAAAATCTCATATCATCACATAGCCTATACCATATCAATGCATCTCCCATCAAAGCTAAAGGGAAGACCTTCTTCTTAGCAACATCATCGGGTATACCTGCAAGCTTAAATAATCCACAAACTTCATCCACATATGTTAAGTGCTCATCGGGATGCTTTGTTCCATCTCCTGTAAAAGGGTTAGCTTGCAGTTTTTCCATCATAGCCGCAGGAAATTCAAAAGGAGTTTCATTTTCAATAGGTTCAGTAGGTTGAGGAGCAACTCTTTGCTCTACTGGATGGGGTGAAGATACCCCGAACAAGCCCCTCAGAGAATTACTTTCCATAGTAACAAGTGACAGTAAATTTCAGCACACTATATAATTTTTTCCTTACCAAATTCCACCTACCAATGGCGCCAGACTCCCCAGCAACGGTGCCAGAAAAGAGTCTTGATGACCCACGAGTATAGGGTATCTATCATAGTCCTTTCGATAAGTAAGAGTGTCGAACCCAACGAGGAGTAGAAGGAAAAGATAAGCGGTTTTCGGCAAGGTATTCTCTGCAAGTACTGAAATAAGTGGTAACAGATAGTTTTGTGATATGATAAATTGTAACGAGCAACAAGTAACAAAAGTAAATAAAGTGCAGCAAGGTGGCCCAATCCTTTTTTAGCAAAGGACAAGCTAGAACAAACTCTTATAATAGGAAAAGCGCTCCCGAGGACACATGGGAATATCGTCAAGCTAGTTTTCATCACGTTCATATGATTCGCATTCGATACTTTGATAATTTGATCTGTGGGTGGACCGGTGCTTGGGTGCTGTTCTTACTTGAACAAGCATCCCACTTATGATTAACCTCTATTGTAAGCATCCGCAACTACAACATAAGTATTAAGGTAAACCTAACCATAGCATGAAACATATGGATCCAAATCAGCCCCTTACGAAGCAACACATAAACTAGGGTTTAAGCTTCTGTCACTCTAGCAACCCATCATCCACTTATTACTTCCCAATGCCTTCCTCTAGGCCCAAATAATGGTGAAGTTTTATGTAGTCGACGTTAAAATAACACCACTAGAGGCTAGACAACATACATCTTATCAAAATATCAAACGAATACCAAATTCACATGACTACTCATAGCAAGACTTCTCCCTTGTCCTCAGGAACAAGCGTAATTACTCATAAAGCATATTCATGTTCATAATCAGAGGGGTAATAATATGCATATAGGATCTGAACATATGATCTTCCACCAATTAAACCAACTAGCATCAACTACAAGGAGTAATCAACACTACTAGCAACCTACTAGCACCAATCCCAGACTTTGAGACAAGAATTGGATACAAGAGATGAACTAGGGTTTGGAGATGAGATGGTGCTGGTGAAGATGTTGATGGAGATTGCCCTCTCCCGATGAGAGGAGCGTTGGTGATGACGATGGTGATGATTTCCCCCTCCGGGAGGGAAGTATCCCCGGCAGAACGGCTCTGCCAGAGCTCTAGATTGGATCCGCCAAGGTTCCGCCTCGTGGCGGCGGAGTCTCGTCCCGAAATGTTCCTACCTCTTTTTTTCTCATCGAAAGACCTCATATAGGAGAAGATGGGCATTGGAGAGCCACCAGGGGGCCCACGTGGTAGGGGGCGCGCCCTAGGGGTGGGGGGCGCGCCCTAGGGGTGGGGGGCGCCCCCACCCTCGTGAGCAGGGTGTGGGCCCCCTGGCCTTCATCTTTGGCATGGATTTTTCTTTATTTCTTCTAAGACGTTCCGTGGAGTTTCAGGACTTTTGGAGTTGCACGGAATAGGTCTCTAATATTTGCTCCTTATCCAGACCAGAATTCCAACTGCCGACATTCTCCCTCTTTATGTAAACCTTGTAAAATAAGAGAGAATAGCCATAAGTATTGTGACATAAAGTGAAATAACAATCCATAATGCAATAAATATCGATATAAAAGCATGATGCAAAATGGACGTATCACTCACCCTTGGGTGATGTGCTGAATTCATTAAAAAATCTATTCTTAGCGGGGGATTCACAACCGAACTATATCCGGTTCGAACTAGAAGCTGATGACAGGGAATTTCGGTCCCCACCCGCCACCACTTCATAGCCACTGTCGAAGACTTAACTGACATGCTCGATTACGGCTCCGATGACATCGACGGTATGGACGATGATGCCGGAGAAGTAGAGGCCCAGGACCCGCCGTTCACCGGACACTGGACGGCCACTTCCTCGTACGATGTATACATGGTGGATGCACCAAAGGAGAACAGCGGCGATGACAAAGAAGATCCAGTTGAGGATAAACCTCCTGAGATACAATCGAAACGCTGGCATCAGCGGCGCCGCTCTATGTCACGCCGCAGTATAGATAGCAACACCAGCACATGAGAAGATAACACTCCATAAGGTGCCGAAGATAATGAAGACCCCATGGACACAGCTACCGAACAAGATGAACGGGAAGATGGGTAGGTTAGCCCTGGTAAACAAGCCACACACGAGGACTCATAGGACAGTAATTATCTTCCCTTCTCCGAGGATGAGGTGAGCCTCGGCACCGAGGATTTCATCGTGCCTGAGGAACCTCTTGAGCAGGAACGCTTCAAGCGCCAGCTAATAGCCACTTCAAGGAGCCTGAAAAAGAAGCAGCAACAGCTTCAAGCTAGCCAAGATCTGCTCAATGATAAATGTACTGGCGTCCTAGCAGCCGAAGAATACGGCCTCAAGTGCCCGGCCAAAAGCTACCCGAAGCGCAAACAACTACCTCAGTTCGAGGACGAGGCGCCAAAACACATACCACCATCGCGCAATGCAGCTGACCGACCACCACGTGGCAGGGACAAAGCGGCAACTCAAGCCGAACACCAGCCTTGTAAGTGCATCTAGTGCCACCCCTAGTTGGTTTTGGAGTATTGACGAAAAACCTGGTTGAGGGACTAATGTGTTTGTGAGAATTGGAGGATAACACAGGTAGAAGTCCCTCATTGATTTGGTTTTCCTACCAGAGATGACCCCTAAAAAGTATGAAGACATTGAAGTTAAAGGTGGTATGTGAAGACATTCACATTGAAGACTATGACAAGAGAAAACATCGCATGAAGACTATGCAGCGCGAAGACATAGCAGTTTCGTCGTTCTGTGTTTTTCCTTGTTGAGTCATAGGAACCACCGTACTGTTAAGTGGGGTCCAAGAGAACCAGTCAGAATGACTGAAGTGATGCTTAACCAAAATCCTATTTCTTCGAGTGAAGACTATGAGAGCAAATCTTGTCGAGAGTTGGATAAGTCAGCTTTGCTTGTAGCCCAAGTTAAGTTGCCGTGTGTGTTTGAAATCTAACCATTGGAACACGTGTCAGTTCTTTAGTGACCCAAGGTCATTTCGGACAAATCAGGTCGGGTTGCCTAGTGGCTATAAATAGCACACCCCCTACAACCATAAACGGTTAGCTTCTCAGAGTTAGTGCATGGCTTTTGTCGTTTGAGAGCAACCCACCTCGAAGCCTTTGAGAGAGAATTCCTTGCGAGGATAAAGCCCTAAACACCCAGAGCCAAAGAGTGTTAAGCATCACTTAAGTCTTCCTATCTGTGTGATCTGAAGACTTATTACACTTGAGGACTATGGATCCTCCAGCCGGTTAGGCGTCGCGTTCTGAGCATCCAAGAGTCATTGTGGATTGCCGGTGAACAAAGTCTATGAAGGTTTGGAAGTCTACCTTGAAGACTTACCAGAGTGATTGGGCGAGGTCTGTGTGACCTTAGCTCAAGGGGAATACGGTGAGGACTGAGTGTCCTGAGCTGCGTGTTCAGGACTGGGTGTCCGGGACTGTGTGTCCGCAGGTTTAAATACCTAGCCGCCCTAACCAGACGTACAACTGTCACAGCAGTTGGAACTGGTCTACCAAATCTTTGTCTTCACCAAGCTCACTGGTTCTATCCTTCCCATCTCTTTATTTATAGTTGGTCCTTGTGAACTCATTGCCTATTTGCATTGTCCATTTGTCTTCACTGTGTGACTATTTGTTCAGATTGGATTCATATTATCTTCCATCCTGATCCGTACTGCCTAGCTGCTGTTAGTCTTTGTGCTTTCACTTCATTGAATACTTGACTATGGCTTGTCTAGGGTAGTCTACCTTCCGCTGCATGGTAATAATTTTATTTCTATCGTTTGTCTTTGAAACTTCCATGTTTTGAAGACTTTCATAAAAATCGCCTATTCACCCCCCTCTAGTCGATCACTAGCACTTTCAATTGGTATCAGAGCGAGGTACTCCCTTGTTATGTGTGATTCGGTTTAACCACCTGGAGTTTTAGCTATGTTGACTGCAGGGATAATCAAAGTCTCCGCTGCGTGCCCAGTCTTTGATGGAATTGAATATCCCTACTGGAAGAATAAGATGCACATGCATCTTGAAGCCATTGATGTCGACCTATGGTATGTCATCAAGAATGGCGTTCCCAAGGCTGGTGAATGTGTTACCGCTGCTGATGTCAAGAAGTTCATTCAACTGGACTCCACTGCCAAGAACATCATCTGTGGTCATCTGACCAAAGGACAGTATGGCCATGGGAGTGCTTTGGAAACATCTAAGCTAGTCTGGGACTGGCTCTCCAAGGTCAACGAAGGCGTCTCAACCCAGAGAGATCAGAGAATCAGTGTCCTTCGCAACCTCTTCAACCGCTTCAAGAGAAATGACAATGAGAATGTTCAGCTCACGTTTGATCGACTCACTAACATCACAAATGAGCGTCAAGCCCTCGGCGCCACTGAGATCACCAAGCATGAAGTTGTCAAGACACTCCTGAGATCACTTGACAGCTTGTTTGACACCCTAGCCCTGATGATTCAAGAACGTCCTGACTTCAAAACACTCGATCCGTCCGACATACTTGAGAGGCTCAACACACACGAGTTTCAGCTTTCTGAGAAAAAGAGACATCTACAGTCCCAACTATGGGCGAACTCGTGCCTTGAAGGCAAAAGCTGTCTCCTCATCTGAAGAAGAGTCTGACAGCAGTTCTGATGATCCTGAAGACATTGGAAAGGAGCTTGCTATGCTTGTGAAGAAGTTCCAAAAATTCACCAAGAAGAAAGGCTTTAGAAAGTCCTCACGATCAAGCTCAAGGAATGATGAAGCTTCTGCTCATCACTACAAGAAGAGAACATGCCACAAGTGCAAGAAACCTGGCCACTACATCTCTGAGTGTCCGGAGTGGGACAATGAGAACAAGAAAAAAAGAAGAGCAAGGAGTATGATTCTGACGACAAGAATAAGAAGAAATACTCAAAGTCTTCTTCCAAGTCCTCCTCAAAGTCTTCATCACACAAGAAGAGCTCATCTGGCAAGGCACGTGTGTTTGTTGGCAAGGAAATGGATTCAGAGGAGGAGTCCACTTCTGAGGAGGCGGAGGTGGAGTCTGAGGAGGAGTCCGATTCTGGCGTTGCGAGTCTGGCTACAGCATACGTTGCCAAGTCCATCTTCAACACTAAAGACAATGACTCCGTCACCGACACCGATGCAAATGATAAGGACTACTCCGCTCCTACCTACTGCTTCATGGCACACGGTGCCAAGGTAAACACATGCACTACTCACTATCAAACTTCCAGTGAAGATGACTCTGATTGTCGTTCCAAACCCAGCTACAAAACACTTGCTAAAATTGCAACTGAACAACAGAAAGCTATGGAACATATTTAAAAACGGTTAGACAAAAGCGATGACCTGTTAGACGCTGAAATGACTCGATCTCAGTCCTTAATTGAAGACATAAAAAATCTTCACGTTAAGTATGAGGAACTTGAAAGTCATCATGAAACTCTCTCAACAACTCATGAAAAGCTTTCCTATGATTATCTTCAAAGGAAGCAAGATCTTGAGAAATTGAGAGCGGCTCATGAAGATCTTCAAAAGGAAAACGAATCACTTCACGCCAAACAGATCAGTTCAGCTCAGGAAGGATTTGAACCACCATGTATTAAATGTATTGAGCATGACAACGCTACTTCTGTTGCTGGTTGTTCTACTGCTGCTACTATTGCAATATCTTCAAGTACTAATGTGCCAACCAACCCCTCTGCTGAGGATTCCACTGCTATTGCTGATGAGAATGCTAGGTTGAAGACATTGCTTGAAACAGGGATGTTCAAAAGCCTCAAAGGGCATCAGACACTATGTGAACCAAAACCCTAGGAAAGAGGGTGTTGGGTTCGAAAGGAAAATGAATGCCGATGGCTCTTACTAGAAACCTGAGCAGTACCCCAAAACCACATGGGTTGATGCAAAGGGACCTTCAGTGGATCCATCCACCCTATCTGGCTTCACTTGTGCTAATCCCATTGTTATTGATGAATCCTTTGATGCAAACTATAAACTGTTTAAGAATCAGAAGGGTGAAGTGTTTGTCGGGTATATTGGTACTAACTACAGGAATGGACCGCCTATGAAGAAGGTCTGGGTGCCGAAAAGGTGTTTGGAGACACCACAGGTGAAGAAGACAAACCCCAGACCACAGGCTTCATATGGTCCAAAGGCTTCATATAGACAGAGGACTCACCTGAGTCGCAGTAACGCAAATGTTTTGCAGGCTTCATATGGTGTAGGGAAGCCTGTGAATATGAGCGCGTTTCATCAAACCGCCATGTTCATAAGACCAAGAACTATTCTGCTTATTCTTATGAGTACTATTGTCCACCTGCAAGACTTTTTGCTAGGGCTCCAAAGCCAAAGTTCTCAGATGCTGCACTTAGACTCATTGCTTCGAAACCACCCTTGAAGATGTGGGTGGCTAAGAAAGCTTAACTCTCTTTTGCAGGGACAGGTCTCCAGCCGAAAACCAAAATCGTCTGAAGCTATTGCTGGGGACCTTAAACATCTTGTAGGGCGTAAGATCAAATGCCCAAATGGTCTTATTATGTACTTTGTTCCTAAGTCACTTGCTACTTGCCCTATCAGTCCTAATCTTGATCTAAGATTTCATAATCCACTGGCTCGTCAAATGTTTTTGCTTCACAATTCTCTTCGTGAAGCCTATCCCCCTAACTGCACTGTAGGGTACGACACCAGCTGCTTCAGAATGGATTATTGATAGTGGGTGTACCAATCACATGACTGGCAAGCGAAGCCTTCTTATGGACTCAACCTTACGTCCATCTAACAAAAGTCACATCACATTTGATGACACTGGTAAAAGTAAGGTATTGGGTCTAGGTAGAGCTGCAATCTCAAAGGATCAACACATGGATAAAGTCATGCTTGTTGAATCCCTTGGTTTCAACTTAATGTCTGTCTTAATGCTTTGCGATTTAAACATGATTGTGATGTTTGGAAAATATCGTTGCCTTGTTCTAATGGAATCTGACAAGTCTCTAGTGTTTGAAGGCTATCAGAAAGATGATTTGTATGTGGTAGATTTCTCAGCAGGACCACAGCTTGCCGTATGTCTTCTAGCAAAAGCTTCAGAATGCTGGCTCTGGCATCGGAGGCTAGGGCATGATGGCATGAGGAACTTGCACACTCTTGCAAGAAAGAAGCATGTCATAGGCATCGAGGGCGTCAAGTTCAAGAAGGATCACTTATGCGGTGCCTGTGAAGCAAGAAAGATGACGAGGGCCAAGCATCTCTTGAAGACAATCATGACAACGACTCAACCCTTCGAACTGCTCCACATGGATCTTTTCGGTCCCACTCATTACTCAACTCTTACTACTACTGCTTGTCTCTATGGCTCTGTCATTGTTGATGATTATTCAAGATATACTTGGATGCATATAATCCTCTACAAGACTGAAGTGCAGGATGTCTTCAGACGCTTCGCCAATCGAGCAATGAACAACTATGGCGTCAAGATAAAGCACATCAGAAGTGACAATGGCACTGAATTCAAGAACACTGGCCTAGATACATATCTTGATACTTTGGGCATCACACATGAATTCTCAGCTTCGTACACGCCACAGCAGAATGGCGTCATCGAACGCAAGAACAGAACACTTATTGAGATGGCTCGGACGATGCTTGATGAATACAAGACTCCAAGAAAATTCTGGCCTGAAGCCATTGATACTGCATGCCATATCATCAACCGTGTTTATCTTCACAAGATTCTGAACAAGACATCCTATGAGCTCCTTACTGGCAAGAAGCCAAATGTCAGTTACTTCAGAGTATTTGGTGCTAGGTGCTGGATCAAGGATCCACATCACACTTCAAAATTTGCACCAAAAGCACATGAAGGTTTTATGCTTGGATATGGAAAGGATTCGCACTCCTACAGAGTCTTCAACCTCTTTCACTATAAAGTGGTTGAAACTGTGGATGTGCGGTTCGATGAGACTAACGGCTCGCAAAGAGAGCACCTGCCAAATGTGCTAGATAAAGTTCCATCCAGTGAATCAATTAAACTTATGGGAACTGGAGAAATCATACCTTCTGAAGCTCAGCCTGAAGAGGAACTTATCATCTCCGCACCTGATCAACCTGAAGACAATGATCAACCTGAAGACAATGCTCAGCCTGAAGACAATCCTTCTAACGATGACAATGATCAGCAAGAGCAAAATCTTCGTCCTGTACATCCTCGTGTTGCAAATGAAGTACAGATTGAGAGAATAATTGATAGCATCAATGCACCAGGTCCACTCACTCGTTCAAGGGCAACACAGCTAGCAAATTTCTGTGGGCACTTCGCATTTGTCTCAATATCTGAACCCAAGAAAGTTGATGAAGCCTTCATGGAACCTGAATGGATTCAAGCTATGCAAGAAGAGCTTCAACAGTTTGAGCTGAATAATGTATGGGAACTGGTTAAGTGTCCTGATCCTCGCAAGCACAATATAATAGGCACCAAATGGATATATCGCAACCAGCATGATGAGCATGGTCAAGTTGTCAAAAACAAAGCTCGTCTCGTTTCTCAAGGATATACTCAAGTTGAAGGGATTGACTTCGATGAGACATTTGCTCCTATGGCTAGACTTGAAGCCATACGCATACTGCTGGCCTATGCAAATCATCATAACATTCTTCTGCATCAAATGGATGTGAAGAGAGCTTTTCTCAATGGCAAGATTGACGAAGAAGTGTATGTTGCACAACCGCCTGGCTTTGAAGATCCAAAACATCCTGATATGGTGTACAAGCTCAACAAGGCACTGTATGGCCTCAAACAAGCCCCTAGGGCTTAGTATGACACACTCAAAGACTTCCTAAAGAGCAAAGGCTTCAAACCTGGTTCCCTCGACCCCACTCTCTTCACGAAGACATATGATGGGGAACTGTTTGTGTGCCAAATATATGTGGATGACATTATCTTCGGCTGCACCAATCAGAAATACACTGATGAGTTTGGATATATGATGCAAGAGCAATATCGGATGTCCATGATGGGAGAGCTGAAGTTCTTCCTTGGTCTTCAAATACATTAGCAATGCAACAGCATCTTTATATCTCAAGAGAAATACCTCAAAGATTGCCTGAAGAAATTTGGAACGCAAGATTGCAAAGGCTACACGACACCAATGGCAGCCAAACATCATCTGGGTCCCGACGACAATGGTAAAGAGTTCGATCAAAAGGTATATCGCTCCATGATTGGTTCCTTGCTTTATTTTTGTGCATCTAGGATAGATATCATGCTTATTGTTTGCATGTGTGCCCGGTTCCAAGCGACACAAAAGGAATTGCATCACTTAGCTGTGAAGCGAATTCTCAGATATTTGGCTCACACCCCAACACTAGGATTATGGTATCCAAAGGGCTCGGAGTTTGATCTAGTTGGATTCTCGGATGATGATTATGCTGGTGACAAGGTGGATCGCAAGTCTACATCAGGCACATGTCATTTTCTGGGACGATCACTTGTATGTTGGTCTTCAAAGAAGCAGAACTGTGTATCTCTCTCCACTGCTGAATCTGAATACATTGCTGCTGGATCTTGCTGTGCTCAGCTTATATGGATGAAGCAACCACTCAAAGACTATGGCATTCACCTGAAGCAAGTACCACTCTACCGCGACAATGAAAGCGCCATCAAGATTGCCAACAACCCAGTTCAGCACTCGAAGACAAAGCACATTGAAATTCGTCATCACTTTCTCAGAGATCATGTTGTGAAGGAAGATATTGGTATCATACACGTCAACACTGAAGAGCAATTAGCAGATATCTTCACCAAGCCCTTGGATGAGAAGAGGTTCTGCAAGTTACGGTGTGAGCTAAATATCTTGGAATCCTCAAATGTCCTATGATCAGGCACATATCCTAACACTTATGCATGTTGATGACTTAGATGTGCAACACACGAAGTAAAGTATATCTTCAATCAATGAAGACTTACATTCTGACTGTGAATACATTAATGTGGAATTTGACTTCGGAGCGCCACGATAATTGTGCGCCGTGTCTGGGTCTAATACTTCCTATACGGTGGGTAACGCCACCACCAAATTCTTCTGTTTGAAGTGTTTTACCCATGGCGTTACATTTTCTATGTCTTCACATTTGGTTTGTCTTCAATTTCAACTTGTCTTCATGATTATCTTCACTATGTTGACTTGATTGTCTTCTGATATATACATACTAGTGTTCTGTCCTATACATCATTCACTTATAGCTATGTCTTCCTTGTTGAATCTTTTTAACTAAGTGAATGTGATTGGACCCTAATCTCTCTATGCTTTCTATATCAAACTATATCTGTCCAAATCATATGCATTCTATTGAAACTGTCGAATGTCTTCTCTACGTCCTAGTCAGCAGAAGATACAGAGACAAACATTAAGTCCGTTTTCAATGCTAATTCCTTCACCTGAAACCCGGAGAATTGGGAACGACCACCCGACAATCCAGGCGTGCGTGGGAACGTGGAACAACCTCCGATATGTTGCATGATGGCCACGTGTCCTTCAGATGTGAATCGCCAGGGGCACCTGTGTAATAACACTGTGCCGTCTCTGTCCCTATAAATACACGCCTCACCACAGTCATTATCCTTTCTTCCACTCTCGCACAAACCCTAGCGCCACCGCTAGCCCTCGACGACACCGGCGACGAAGCGCTTAGCTGTCGCGACCTCACCGACGTCGTCTTCACGCCGGCCCCGGACATCGTCTTCTCCGCCGTCGCCGTAGGTGTCCTCCGTCGCCAAGTTAGGGCACAGACGATCGAACTGCTCGGCCTCCTCTCCCACTCCGTCTAGCAGTTCTTCATGTGGTAAATAAAACCTCCTTTTTACGGCCCCTTTGATCCTATAGATTCATCACTTTCTACCACAAGCAGTTTCTATTCACACAAGTTGGATCTATTTCATACTGCATCTCATAATATGCCTAGTATGTTCACTTATGCTTCACAAAGTAGTTAGATTCCTCACTTGTACTTATTCATGGATTCGTACAAATCCGGAACCAACTCTCTATCTATGAGTGAATGTCTTCGCACTATGAGGTCAATGTCTTCTAAACTGATTTATCTTCAAAATCTTCTAAGAATGCATATGACCTCTTCCCTTCCCTCGCACCTTAATGCTGTCACAGGTACATGTCCGTGGGAGAATCCTTTGTTTCTCATAGTTTGCATTTGTTTGCAGAATTCTTCCAGCATCACATTAACTCTCCCGAAGCCAGTTCCTATTTGACAAGAGAGCGGAAGCCTTTGAAGTCTTTAAACGTGTTGAAGCCCTTCAGTTTAAGCTTCATGACACCAGAGAAACCTACAAGAAAGGGTGGCAGACAGCGTCGTGGCAACAACTCAAGAGATTTGCCTCCTGACCTCTATGAGTTCTACAAGACAGATCCAGAGGAGGACTACAATCAGCGAAAAACTCGAATCCAATGGATTCGAAGATATTGGGCAGAACAGTTGTTCAAGTATAGGTTCGTGAACCAGGAGTATGCTGAGAAGAATGCCATCAAATGACCATGGGGAGACATTCTATACAGAAATCTTCAACCCAAGTCCAGAGCTGAAGCCATTGAACAAGGCTTCTATCCTTGCATGGTCCGTGGACCGCATCCTGTGGATGCAGACCCATCTTCATTACTGTGGTGCCGCGATGATAATCTGTTCAAGCGCAACCTTCAGTTTGTCAAGAACTCGGCCATAGAGAACAAGAAGTCACGAGGCTTAGACTTCAATCCAGGCCCCTCTGCTCCTCGTGCTGATGGCACACGCGAAGCTGAACCGAATCTTGTTGGGCCCTTCTACAACCTGGAAGATCTCATCACTCATATCATGGTTCAAAGGACAGCCGTGGATGAGCCTACAGATGACGCTGAATCTGATGAAGCGCCTGCATCGCCGAAGCAAAAGAAACTGAAGAAGCCTAAAGCTTCAAAGCCTGCTCCTGCACCAAAGGTCTTACAAGCGAAGCCTCTGGCCACTGCACCTCCTGAACACAGTGTGCAGTCTGAAGATTTGTCACGCATCTCCAAGCCCTCGAGAGTAAAGATGCCCTTGCAACCCACCAGCCAAGAACTGACTGCTGCTGCTATTCTGCGCAATGACGCCATTGATCTGTGCAGCGATGAAGATCTTGCAGATGACTCTCTTGTGGAACTGATTAAGAGCAAGTAAGAAGCATAAATCTTCAATGATTTGCCTCTCTTTGACGTGGGAATCATCCACAACTTCATTGATGAGTAGTTTGAAACCCCCAATCTCAGCTTTGATGATCTGCAACTTCCAGTTGGCCTCAGCGTCGCCATCACTAGCACCATTGCTTCTGAGCTAGCTCTAGCTCAGTGCATCGTTGAACTGAAGCAAAAGATCGACTATGAGAAAGCTCAGTTCAAGAAGCACATGGCCAAGCTCAGCGTGCAAGATGTGAAAAACTTCAATATTATGCTGCACGATCTCAAGGAAGCCTTTCTCAAGAAACGTGAAGAAGCTAAAGGGTCTCGTGAGCGCATGAAGAGTCTGGCTGACAAGTGCGTGCAAGCCTACAATGAAGCTGAGAAGTGCAAGGCTCTTGGGCCTCCTGGCATTAGCCCCATAATGGCTGCAAAGAAGAAGAAGCCATCGACTGACACATCTGCACCTTCAAGGCAGGAAGAACCCCGCATTGTCTTCCCAAGCAGCATGTCTGGCTTGAAGCCAAAGGTCACTTCCACCGCTTCAGATCTGAAGAAGACAAGGGCTGCCGAGGCTGAAGCCAGAAAGAGGAAAAATCCTGACACTTCTGATGTCGCTCCCTCGAAGACGAAGCGCAAAACCAAGAAAGATCGGGCTGCTCCCACAGAGCCCCTTGTTGTCGAGCCCATCTTGGTTGCTCGTCCTAAATCTTCACATCAAGAACGACGGATGATAGTTCATAAGCTTGCTTCCACAGAGGCTCCTGAAGCTGAAGACATTCCAGCAGTTGACCCCACCGCTGCTGAAGACATTGGTCACCATGACAATGTTGAAGATGATGAAGTCCTTCCTTAGATCGAGCACCAATTGGTATCATCGCCTGTGCTTACGCATAGCGAACTCATTAGCATTGGTCGTCTTCTGACGCCAACTGCTCAGGATGCATCGTGAGCTGATCACCCACAGAGACAAGACACTCCAAGCTCTCCCCAACTGCAAGCAACCCCATCAGTGCAAGAAGAGGATGACTTTGAGGCCCAGCCAACTCCATCTTCACAGGCGTCGCCAGCGTTACGCAGGCTTCACAAAGGACCAAGACCCCAAGTCCCTCTTTCGAGCGTTTTAGAAGGAGAAGTGCACCACCAATATGTTGCACGTCAGGTGTTCCCCGAAGCCACTCCTACTATGAACGTTTCTGAGTTTGAAGCTAAAGTTGCTGAAGACAATCCGGCTACATCAGTCGAAGAAAAACAAGCAGAAGAACGTGTCCCTACTTCCCCCATCACTGAAGAAGTTGTTCCTGAAGTGAACGTGTCAGTGCCCGACCCTCCAGCTCTTCAAGTGGAGGTTGAGAATCCAGAGGCTGCCACCACTAACACCACTGAAGCCAATGACGTGGTCATGGCTGAAGACACTGTGGAGCCTGCACCTAACACTGTGCCAGAGGCCAATGAAGCCAATGATGCACCTGCAACAGATGTGCAGCCTGACGCCTCTGTTGATGACACTGCTCCTATTCCGCCACCAAGGCCACATACTATTGAGCAAGCATACAACTATGGTCAGCTCATCACTGTCAAATGGCCTCTTCTTGTTCCACCACCTGCTGGTGGTCCCCAATTTGACTATCACGTCAAGCACAGGCCTCAGGTTCAGAAGCCAATGCCAAGGCTCCCTAGGTTTCCGGGCACTGCATCTGCACCCGGATCGTTCAATATCAATGGCTTCAAAGCACACAACACCTTCTTCAATAGCGCCAAGAACCCCTACTCAAAGGCAAGAATATCCTCTGGTCGGTTCTGGAGCTATCAGCAGCGCAGTTATTACTCATGCATCTTGTACAATCAAGGTCGCATTTTTCCCCATATGCGTCTTGACACTGAAACCATAACTAGTCTGCCCTGTTTGGAAGAAGCGCTGGATTGCTTCAGAGAATCTGGTTTGTTGCAGTTCGTCACTGACAATGAGCACTAGAACGAAGAATTGATGATCCAATTCTATGCCACTCTTCATATTCGTGGCTACAACAGGGATCTGAAGACTTGGGTCCTTGAGTGGATGACAGCCAATGTTCATCACGAAGCCAAAGCCTTTGATATCATTGAGCTCACTGGCCTGCTCACTCCAGGAGATCTTTATGAACCTGGTTGTCAGCTTCACAGTGCTGCTATGGAAAGCATTTTTCACAAGCCTGAACCCAACATGAGTCAGATGCTTATCATGGTGAAGCCTTTGCCTCCAGATGCTGAATATCCTAAGGAGTTCTTTGTTGAAGACCTTGAGTATCTGCCACGCACTATCTATCACATCATAAGGCGAACTCTCTGGCCCATCAAAGGACATTCTCCACATGCAAAGCTGGAAGGTGCAATGAAGACCTTGGTCTTCCATATTCTTCACGGCAAAAGAATCAATGCACAAGGCTTCTTCATCCGCCAACTTGCTGCATCTGGATCTGATCTCTTTGGCTTGAAGTTTTACGCCCCATGGATTATGCGTCTAATCAAACTACACTCAGCTGTCACCTATCAGCCCTCTGCTCGCAATCATCGGATTTTTCTGCCTGATGTCGACATGTCAGTTGAAGCCATCTATCCAGAGCCTGCCAAGGAGCCCCTTAGTCTTTAGAATGCTGATAAGCAAAGTTTCTCTCAACACATTGAAGGCGACCCAGTAGTCACTCGTGTTTATCCTCTGGCTGGTACTACCCGTGCACCTCATCGTGCCATCACTAAATCCATTGAAAGCACCATTGCACAATGGCCCAAGAAGCGATCCCGTGTTCTCACTGACCGAGAGCTTCTGGTTGCCCTTCATCAGAAACAGGATAAGCATCATGACTGGCTGAAGCGCCAAATGCAAAGCCTCTTGGTGGACGTAAACATGATTCACAACCTTGCCACCAAGAATGCCTTTGTCGCCCATGAAACTTGTCGGCGTACATGGAAAGGGCTGACGCTTATGTGTTCTGAAGATGATCTTCAAGAGGATGGTTTCTCTGAACGCTTCAAGTTTGACTCAAAACCTCCAAGGACCTTGCTGCGGTGTACTCCGTCTCTTGAAGAATCTGAGTTCTCCTCCTCTACTGCAACAGTGAATGCACGTGTCATCGATGATGAAGACGATGCTACTTCACAACCTTCGGTGCGAATCACCACTGCGCCGAGTTTGTCTGCACCGCCAACCAACTCCGACGACCCTGCTGCTTCACCAACTCCTCATGGGAACGAGTAGGTGCTCTATGTCTTCAAACATTTTTGGTCCTTACTGACAAAAGGGGGAGAAGCATATGAGTTTGATATTCTTCAAGCGGGTCCATATGGGCGGTGGTTCTATATTTTGCCTAGTGTTTACAACTCTCGCGTTTTGATACATTTGGTTCTTTGAGTTGTAACACTCAAACTCGGTGGTCATCTGCTACTTATTTGCTTTTCTATGATGCGAAGATAAATTCCGCATGTGCGACGATAAATTCCGCACTTAGATCATTTTGCATATGTCCATTTTTCATTATGCATGTCATTATCTTCACATACATTTCATGCATGATGAATTGTCATCATAAGTTGAAGAGGATCTCCACAAGTACAACCTGCCATGTGCATTTGCATACCAAAAGCAATTTACTTATATGCACATCTTCAGGGGGAGCCTTTGCCACTTATGAAGACAATAACCTATCCTTTACAATTTCACATATTTTATTCCTCGTTGAAATCTTCAACCAGTTTGTCATCAATCACCAAAAAGGGGGAGATTGTAAGTGCATCTAGTGCCACCCCTAGTTGGTTTTGGAGTATTGACGACAAACCTAGTTGAGGGACTAATGTGTTTGTGAGAATTGCAGGATAACACAGGTAGAAGTCCCTCATTGATTCGGTTTTCCTACCAAAGATGACCCCTAAAAATGTAAGAAGACATTGAAGTCAAAGGTGGTATGTGAAGACATTCACATTGAATACTATGACAAGAGAAGACATCGCGTGAAGACTATGGAGCGCGGAGACTTAGCAGTTTCGTCGTTCTGCGTTTTTCCTTGTTGAGTCATAGGAACCACCGTACTGTTAAGTGGGGTCCAAGAGAACTAGTCAGAATGACTGAAGTGATGCTTAACCAAAATCCTATGTCTTCGAGTGAAGACTATGAGAGCAAATCTTGTCCAGAGTTGGATAAGTCAGCTTTGCTTGTAGCCCAAGTAAAGTTGCCGTGTGTGTTTGAAATCTGACTGTTAGAACACGTGTCAGTTCCTTAGTGACCCAGGGTCATTTCGGACAAATCAGGTCAGGTTGCCTAGTGGCTATAAATAGCCCACCCCCTACAACCATAAACGGTTGGCTGCTGAGAGTTAGTGCACAACTTTTGTCATTTGAGAGCAACCCACCTCGAAGCCTTTGAGAGAGAATTCCTTGCGAGGATAAAACCCTAAACACCCAGAGCCAAAGAGTGTTAGGCATCACTTAAGTCTTCCTGTCTGTGTGATCTGAAGACTTATTACACTTGAGGACTATGGATCCTCCAGCCGGTTAGGCGTCGCGTTCTGAGCATCCAAGAGTCATTGTGGATCGCCGGTGAACGAAGTCTGTGAAGGTTTGGAAGTCTACCTTGAAGACTTACCAGAGTGATTGGGCAAGGTCTGTGTGACCTTAGCTCAAGGGGAATACGGTGAGGACTCAGTGTCCTGAGCTGCGTGTTCAGGACTGGGTGTCCGGGACTGTGTGTCCTCAGGTTTAAATACCTAGCCGCCCTAACCAGACATACAACTGTCACAGCAGTTGGAACTGGTCTACCAAATCTTTGTCTTCACCAAGCTCACTGGTTCTATCCTTCCCATCTCTTTATTTACAGTTGGTCCTTGTGAAGTCATTGCCTATTTGCATTGTCCATTTGTCTTCACTGTGTGACTGTTTGTTCAGATTGGTTTCATATTATCTTCCATCCTGATCCGTACTGCCTAGCTATTGTTAGTCTTTGTGCTTTCACTTCATTGAATACTTGACTATGGCTTGTGTAGGGTAGTCTACCTTCCGCTGCATGGTAATAGGTTTATTTCTATCGTTTGTCTTCGAAACTTCCATGTTTTGAAGACTTTCATAAAAGTCGCCTATTCACCCCCCTCTAGTCGATCACTAGCACTTTCAAGCCTGCCCCACCTCATCGCAACGGCGGAGGTAAATCAGCTCACGGTCATACATATGACCTTCGACATGTCCTGAACAATAAAGCAAGACATACCAGATCGATCTATGGATCGCGAGGACGTGCCCCGACACGCGACGATGGCCATCTATTCGGATGTGACAAACCTAGTCATGCGCAGGCTGGAAGCCGCAGACGGACCCCATCAAAGCTACGTCACGATACGACCCAATATAGAGGCGCCGCACACCCTCATTGCTTCACCGACGAAGTCATGGAGCATGAATTCCTAGAAGGGTTCAAACCCATGAATATAGAATCATATGATGGCACAAAGACCCCGCAGTATGGACCGAAGACTTCATTCTCCACATTCATATGGCCCACGACAATGACCTTCATGCCATTAAAAACCTCCCCCTGAAACTCAAAGGACCAACACAACACTGGTTGAATAGCCTGCCCGAAAACTCCATCGGCAGTTGGGAGGACTTGGAAGAAGCCTTCCTTGATAACTTCCAAGGTACATACGTTCGACCTCCGGACGCCGATGACTTAAGCCATATAGTTCAACAGCCCGGAGAGTCCGCTAGGAAATTCTGGACCAAGTTCCTAACTAAAAAGAACCAGATAGTCGACTGTCCGGATGCTGAAGCCCTAGCGGCCTTTAAACATAGCATCCGTGACGAATGGCTTGCCCACCACCTCAGCCAAGAGAAGCCAAAGTCCACGGCGGCCCTCACAGGACTCATGACCCGCTTTTGCACTGGCGAGGATAGCTGGCTGGCCCGTAGCAAAAACAATGCAAGCGATGCCGGCACCCATGAAGCTAGAAATAGCAACGACAAGTCTCGACATAACAGGTACAAACGTTGAAATAACAATAACAACACTGAGGATACGGCGGTCAATGCCGGATTTAGTGGCTCTAAGCCTGGTCAGCGGAAGAAGTCGTTCAAAAAGAAAAATTCGGGCCCATCCAGCCTGGACTGCATACTCGATCGTCCATGCCAGATTTATGGCACCCCAGACAAACCACCCAATCATACCAATAGAGATTGTTGGGTTTCTAAACAGGCCGGCAAGTTAAATGCCAAAAAAAAGGATAAGGGATCGCAAAGCGAAGACACCGACGAGGAGCCCCGGCCGCCGAACACAGGGGGACAGAAGAAGTTCCTTCTTCAGGTCAAAACGGTAAACATGATATACGCTACCCACATCCCCAAGAGGGAGCGCAAGCGTGCGCTCAGGGACGTCTACGCGATAGAGCCAGTCGACCAAAAATTTAATCCATGGTCGTCATGCCCGATTACTTTTGATCGCCGGGATCATCCGACTAGTATCCGCCATGGCGGTTCAGCCGCACTGGTCCTGGACCCAATAATTGACGGGTTCCCCCTCACGCGAGTCCAGATGGACAGTGGCAGTAGACTCAACTTGCTCTATCAGGATACAATGCGCAAAATGGGCATTAACCCATTGCGGATCAAGACCAGAAAGACTACCTTTAAAGGAGTCATACCGGGCATACATGCCCGCTGCACGGGCTCAATCACACTAGAGGTCGTCTTCGGGTCTCCGGACACCTTCCAAAGTGAGGAGTTAATCTTCGATATCGTCCCCTTTCGCATCGGCTACCACACACTGCTCAGACGAACCGCATTTGCCCGATTCAATGCAGTGCCACACTATGCTTATCTCAAGCTTCAGATGCCCGGACCGCGCGGCGTCATAACAGTCAATGGAAATACGGAACGCTCCCTCCGCAGCGAGGAGCACACCACTGCCTTAGCGGCAGAGGTACAGGGCGGCCTTGTCAAGAAGAACCTCAATTCGGTGGTCGATCCCTCGGACAATGTCAAGAGAGTCCGAACCATTCCGCAAAAGGACAGCTTGGCTCATCAGGAGCTCTACTAGCAATTTGGCCTCTGTCCCCATCCTGACCAAGTGGCGGCCATCATACCGTGCGTACATAATTACGCACTAAAAATACCATGGACCCGGATGGAGGCATAATCAGCATGTTTTACACAATACGGCTCGACCGCCCCGGACACTCATACTTTCACTATTTGCATTTTTACTTTAGTTTTTCCTTTTTTCACAGGCCTTTCCTGGCGGGTTGACCATCGATTCTTTTCAAACGATATAAACACCAAGACAACAAGAAGCATGTACGTACTGGGAAACTCTTAGGTGGTCTCGTTAATGATCCCTTTCTGCTTATCTTGAGGACCCACACGTAGCTCTCTCTTTGTAAAGGCATAGCAAATAGCCTTTCTGCTTATTGCACTACTTGTATAAATGCGCTTTAATGAACCAATGAAATTATAATAGAAACAGTTTGTGGCCAAAATTTTCACGGCTCTAACTTACCACTGGTTCTTCCTTTTTCTTTCATTTTGCCTTTTCCTTTCTAGTAATTCTATCAGATAACACCTGTACACTCGGGTGTGTTTCAATTTTCCAGGGGCTTCATAGCGCCACAACATGCAACAAAAGTCCGAACATTTTTACAGTACAGTTTGGCACCCCGAGTTTAGCACTATATGCATTGGCTCTGAATCATGTCTTTGGTCAATAGTTAGGTTGCCCGGCTCCTGTGCTTGCTAACTTATATTCCACTATATCGGCTAGGGTAGTAAAGCGAGAACTACTGGGATTGTGTCTTGGTTTACCCAGGTGAGCACCTCAGTAGAGAAAGCCGAAAACTGTATGTCATGACACGGCGAGAGCCGGTCAGCTCTAGGAGGTCTCAAATCCTTAGAGATTTTTTTCCACATTACGCGAGGGATCTGTACTTACCCGATCAAGTGTCTACAACATCATAGTCCGGATACTAGGGGATGCACATATATTTCTATTATCGAACTCCTATGGCTAAGTGAGAGTGCTAAAGCCGCATAGTCCGATTGCCTGGTTCGTCGCGCTAAACACCTCCTTCAAGGACCAAAGAATTGGATCAAGAGTGTTTAGATTACATCCCGAACACCCCCGTATTTGCTACGTGGGGGCAGAAGACGATGACTGGCCAACTCTCAGATTTCGAATAAAACGGGCGCATAGGAGGAGAAATTTTTTAAAGCATTATATTATATAAAAGTTTTGCTTCATAATACAAGGCAAAGACAACATGAATGTATTCATTCGAAAAAAATGTCTTGCCCACACTGCGTTGCTAGAATGTGAGACCCCTCTAGGACATCTGCAAAATAGCGCTCGGGTGTGCGGTGCTCCTTGCCCTCTGGCGGCCCCTTGGTCAGCTCGACGGCATCCATATTCGCCCACCACATCTTCGAGCGGGCGAAGGCCATGCACACACCTTCAATACAGGCTGATCGGTTGACGGCGTCCAGCCGAGGACAGGCTTTCACCGGCCGCTTCACAAGCCTGAAGTAGCTGCTGAGCATAGCTTCAGCTGGCCACGGCCGGATTATCAACTCCTTCATGGCTAGTTCGGCCACCCTATGCAGCTCCACCAGCAGTTTCAGCTAATCGGTGAAGGGCACGGGATTCTCTAGTGCAAGGTACTGCGACCAGAACAATTTCTCCGTGGAGCTCCCTTCTTCGGCTCGGAAGAACTCCGCGGCATCGGACACACTGCGCGGCAGATCTGCGAAGGCTCCTGGAGAACTCTGAATCCAGGTTAGTTAGAAATACTTCTTCTCCATATACTTGCTTTGCATACTAAACTCCTTACCTGCCGCGATCTTCCTGGCCTCTTGGATCTCCTAGAGGGCACCCTGGGCTTCAACCCGAGCTGCTTCCGGGCTTTGAGGAGCCTTGGAGAGTTCGGTCTCTCGAGCCGAACATCTACCTCCAGGGTCTCGTACTTCTTCACCGCGTCTTGGAGCTCTTGCTGGACCTCATTCAGCCGGGCCTTCAGCTTCTTTTGAGCGGCCTGCTGCTTGACAGCCTTCCCCTCGGCTTCGGCCAGGGCCTTTTTCAGGGCCTCGACCTCGGTCGTCACCCCTACACATATAATGACACTACGGTCAGTATACATTATTTACTCTTTCCGAATTTATAGTGAGCCATTGCATACCTTGCTGGTCTTCCAGCTGCTTTCTCGCTTGGCCAAGCTCCTCTTCGGCCCGCTCCAGTTTCTGCTTTAGTCCGGAGACTTCGGCAGTGTGAAAAGTCGCGGCCAGCAGCGACACCTGCTTATTCACATCAGACACAGTTTGGTTAGTTTCCTGCGAAATTTAGTAGATCCTTTGTCCGGCTTTTCTTTCCGAACACCGGACAGTGTCTCAGGGGCTACTGTCTATATGGAGATTTTCTTGGTTACACGCCGCTTACCTCAAAACCTGTCAGCAGGCCACTGCAGGCTTCGGTCAGTCCGCTTTTAACATACTGAACCTTCTCAATCACCGTACCCATGAGGATACGGTGTTCTTCCACAATGGAAGCGCCCCGTAGCGCTTCCAATAGATTGTCTAGTGCCTATGGTTGGACAGAGGTCGCCGGTGGGACGGGCGTGCCTCCTTCTCTTGATGGAGCCTGCTTGCCAGACTCTGTGGCCGTATGGGTCTCCAGATCCATGCTCAGAGAGGGGCCGAATTGAGCACGGCCCCCATCGTCAGTCTCCATGGGGGCCTGATCCCCCATGTGTCTGGCGGTCGAGGTATCACCCTCCGGTGCCCCCTGGACGGCCTCCCAAACCTCTCCCTGGCCTGGGAAGGTCCTTCGGGACAACACCTCGACGTCTCCCTTGGCCTTGGGAGAGTAAGCGGCCGGCGGTGTCTCGCTGGCCATCTCCTTTGAGTCCAATGAGCCTCTTGATGAGGACAGTTGGGAGCTGTCATGGGCCGAACTGCAATAGCATAATTAATCATGTCAATACAACAAAGGGGAGAGGTTAGATTTATGGGCATGTATGAGTCTTAGCGCTTACGATGCAGCCCGAGGCTTAGTGCGCGGCGTCCCTCCGGATTGTTGTCAACGTCCCATGTGGAGCTGCCCACGAGTGGGCCTTTCCCCTTCTTGGGCACCTCCGCCTCCAGAATTGTGTAGGCCACCCTCTTCTTCCTCCCCCCATCAGGGAGAAAATCGCTCTCCTCCTCCTCATCATCGTCGTCTTCGGCGACGAAGGAGCGGGTCTTGTCTTCGGACGTCACGTCCAAAGCGCCCTTGCGGTGGGGACAACTCCGGACCCCCTTGGCCTTCCCCGTGGCCTTCTTCTCCTGCGCCTTATAGGGCACCGACACCAGCATCTTCGCTCAACGCGGGATGACTGGTTCTTCAGGTAGCGGAGCCGGACACTGGATCTGCTTCGCCCTATCCATCCATTCCTGAAGAAGCAATGATAATAAAAACTCATATATCATCCTTGAAACTAGCAAGCAGGGGATGCGTTAAAAATAACATACCTCGTTGGCGAGGTGGTTAATGTCATGCCCACGCTCTGAGTCTATGGCCGGCGATGTCTCATTGCCCTTGAAGAGCAAATTCCAGGCATCTTCATGAGTGGTTTCGAAGAGCCTCTTCAGGGTATGGTGCTTCTTCGGATTGAACTCCCATAAAGGGCGACTTCAGCTCTGGCACTGAAGAATCCGGCGTACTAGCATCACCTGGATTACGTCGACGAGCCATGCTCTGAACGCGCGTTTGCAGCGCTATCCACTCATCTGACGAAGACCAATTCGGGCTCTTCTCAACCAAGGAGGTGAGCCCAATTGGAGCGCCGGAGTGGAATTTGGCAGCTGCGGCCTAGTTGGCGCCACAGGTTTCTGTGATGTAGAACTACTGTTTTTGCCATTCCTTGATAGTCTGCACAAAAGTGTCGTTCGGCCAGGAGACATTGGTCAACTTACTCACCATGGCGCCTCCGCACTCCGCTTGCTGGCCATCCACCACCTTCGGCTTCACGTTGAATACCTTGAGCCACAGCCCGAAGTGGGGTTGGATGCGGAGGAAGGCCTCACACACGACGATAAACGCCGAGATGTTGAGGAAAGAGTTCAGGGATATATCATGGAAGTTATCCCATAATAGTACATCAGCCCGCGGATGAAGGGGCCGAGTGGAAACCCTAGACCGCAAAAGAAATGAGGGATGAATACCACCCTCTCGTTGGGCTTCAGTGTGGGGATGACTTGCCCCTGGGCTGGAAGATGGTGGGCGATTTCCTTTGCCAAGTACCCGGCCGCCCGAAGCTCAGTAATGTCTTTCTCCTTGACGGAGGGGACCATCCACTTGCCTTGACCTTCGGATCCGGACATGGTTGAGTGCTACCTTGAGTGGGAAGGATATGAGAACTTGGGCGCTGGAGCTCAAGAGTGGAAGGGCGGAGGAAGAAAGAAGGCGTGGGAGAGGAAGGGGGAATTCTTATCCCCTTATAAAGGCAGTGCATATCGAACGCATCCCCACTAGCCGTAAAACTCGCATATTCCCAAGGGATGTGTAAACGACACGGTTGGGTTACCCACGCCCGCATTGATGAAAATCCCACAATAAGGGGACACGATCTCTGCATTGCCAAGACGTGCCAATGGAAACCGCATCTCGAAGCGTGGAATGGCGGACAAAAACGGTTCGATATAGTGACCGAACAGACGTGATGTCATCTTGCAAAAAGTTGTCAGCAGACGGGACTCGTGAAATATTATATTCCTTGTGATTGTGTGTGGTACTTTTGTTGTGGATCTAGACACCTTTGTTTTATCCGAAGACTATCCTGGAGTATTCGGAAAGTATAACCCTCCTTGCAATGCCGAAGACAATCTGCGCACCGGACACATCATCATTGAAGCCTGGTTCAGGGGCTACTGAGGGAGTCCTGGACTAACGGGTCCTTGGGTGTCCGATCTATTGGATATGGGCCGGACTGATGGGCCATAAGGATACAAAGACCAAAGACTCTACCCGTGTCCGGATAGGACTCTCCTTGGCGTGGAAGGCAAGCTTGGCGACCAACTATGAAGATTCCTTTCTCTACAACCGACCTTGTGTAACCCTAGATCCCTCCCATGTCTATATAAACCGGAGGGCTAGGTCCGTAGATAGGCCCAATCCTCATAATCGTAGCCGGACTAGACTTTTAGGGTTTAGTCATTATGATCTCGTGGTAGATCAACTCTTGTAATACTCATATTCATCAAGATCAATCAAGCAGGACGTAGGGTATTACCTCCATAGAGAGGGCCCGAACCTAGGTAAAACATCGTGTCCCCTGTCTCCTGTTACCATCGATCCTAGACACACAGTTCGGGACCCCCTACCCGAGATCCGCCGGTTTTGACACCGACAGTGAGCATCAAGTTTCTACCACAGCCACACGCGATTCCCACGACGCCGCTCGAACCCATGACACCACACGTCCCCGACCTGCAGCTCATCCCTCTCATCCCCACTGCCCCTGCCTTCAGGAGCATTACATGTGGACCAGCCACGTATCAGGTCCACATGTTATTGACTCAAAGGCAGGTGTAGTAAGGCGCTGAAGCTCGGTCCCGAAGGCCCTGAGAAGGAAATGTAACTCCTACGCCAGGCCTTGTGGTGCTACCGCTGCACGAACTCGTGCCAAAACTCAAGATTTGTTTCTTACTAGTACATGCACACAATGATTTAATGGACATTGTAATCTCAACATGTGTTGGGGAGCTCTAAATTTGAATTTGAAACTTATAAAACAAAAAATTCAAAACAAGTAAATTGGAAGAGAGGGAGTATACCATAGGATGTGTCCCATACAAAACAAGTCCGCTGGTTTGTGACCGCGAAGATGCGGTTAGAAAGGAGCCAAGTGTCTTCGTCCTCGTACGACAACAAATCGACCGCAGATAGCATGGTCCACCTTTGACCGCCATGTGCAGGGTTCGTGAAAGCAATCACGATGTCCAACACCGCGATGAGAGTTTAATTTTGGTTGGTAGACAACCTTATCGGGGCTTCCAGGTTTGCTATCTTCTTCAATCTCACCGTGGTTCTATCGTACCAATTCAGGCGGTGGCCCATTGCGTGGTTGATCCCAATGTTGGAGAAAAGTTCTACGGGAACGGTGTCACCGTTGTAAATGTTGTGCAAATTGATGTTGGTACCCTCCCATACATGTGCAAGCCAATCTCCACTAGCACCAAGCTTAACTTGTGAAATAGTGGGCAGCCAGAGAATTGGGAAATGGACATGTAAGTAGTCTTTAGAATGCATTTACTATGTGATCAAACTCATTACTTACCCGCTCATTGGAAAAAATACGAGTGCCCCTCAACGTCGGCGTGTCAAGGGGCACCAACTTGCAACTACAACCAAGCTGCGCTGGAGAGACCCCCAAGGGAACATCCTCGTGCGTTGCACGTGACATCAAGATGCATTGTATGAGTAGTTTATCTTGTGAGAGAAAAGGATGAACGAGGGAAGGCCTTATTTGGAAATGTGGAGAGGGTTGTGGGTATCTTTTTGTAAAATTGCCATAGTTTTCTTCCTATCAGTCACATATAAATCAGAAGGACTATATTACAGGATGGCAGGCACACCATCATCACCAGCCCTGTTTTTTATAAGAGTAGTAGACTAGCAAGATGCCTGTGTGTTGCATGGAACATCAAGATGCATTTGTATGAGTAGTTTATCTTGTGGGAGAAAAAGGATGAACGAGGGAAGCCCTTATTTGCAAATGTGTAGAGGGGTGTGGGTATCTTTTTGAAAAATTTCCATAGTTTCCTTCCTACCCATCAGATATAAATCGGACAACCTATATTGCAGGATGGCAGGCACACCTTCATCAACAACTCTGTTTTTTTAAAAGAGTAGAGATGAGTAGTTTATCTTGTGAGAGAAAAGGATGAACGAGGGAAGGCCTTATTTACAAATGTGGAGAGTGGTGTGGGTATCTTTTTGCAAAATTGCCATTGTTTTCTTCCTATCCATCAGATATAACTCGGACGGACTATATTGCAGGATGGCAGGCACACCATCATCACCAGCTTTGTTTTCTATAAGAGTAGTAGACTAGCATGATGCCCGTGTGTTGCACGGAACATCAAGATGCATTTGTATGATTAGTTTATCTTGTGGGAGAAATGGATGAACGAGGGAAGGCCTTATTTGCAAATGTGGAGAGGGGTGTCGGTATGGTTTTGCAAAATTGCCACAGTTTCCTTCCTATCCGTCAGATATAAATCAGATGGCCTATATTGCAGGATGGCAGGCACACCATCATCAACAACTCTATATTTTATAAGAGTAGAGATAGAGACTACTACTACTACCAATGTGCCGGCCCGTGTGTTGCAATGGATCCAAAGTAGTAGAATAATACTTGTTCACGGGTTTGAAATATAAACACTCTAGTTTTGATATACATATATCAGTAAAAATAAATCATGCTTCACTCGAAATATATTCCTCGTGCTGTTTTGATGAGGTGAAGGACGGGTGTGGCTGGGTTGAAGATAACAGGTTTTGAAAAATTGGAGCTGTTTTTTACATTTTGTAGCGTGGCACAACATCCGGTGCACCTAAGCATCTAAAATAATTTGAGTTCGGATCGGTGGCACACCCTGCGGCAAGATGCCCGTGTGGGCTTCTTCCATAACTAGCAACACGCCCGTGCATTGCAGGGAACATCAAGATGCATTTTTTTTACAAAACACCTGTTGTGATTGACCCTTGCAGGAGTTATCCCATGTGTAAAAAACCAATGATATCTCTAGAATTTTTTCGGAAAATGGTATCTTTGGAACAACTTTTCTCAACTACTGCTCCTTGCAGTGAGCGGTACGCAATGCATGTCTCAGCAGCCATGACAACTTGTCCATGGAAGTTGAACCACGACGACTGTTGGTGTCAAAACCGGCAGATCTCGGGTAGGGGGTCCCGAACTGTGCGTCTATGCGGATGGTAACAGGAGGCAGGGGACACGAAGTTTTACCCAGGTTCAGGCCCTCTCGATGGAGGTAAAACCCTACGTCCTGCTTGATTAATATTGATGATATGGGTAGTACAAGAGTAGATCTACCACGAGATCAAAGAGGCTAAACCCTAGAAGCTAGCCTATGGTATGATTGTATGTTGTCCTATGGACTAAAACCCTCTGGTTTATATAGACATCGGAGAGGGCTAGGGTTACACAAGGTTGGTTACAAAGGAGAAGATATGCATATCCGTATTGCCTAGCTTGCCTTCCACGCCAAGTAGTGTCCCATCCGGACACGAGATGAAGTCTTCAATCTTGTATCTTCATAGTCTAATAGTCCGGCCAAAGAATACAGTCCGGCTGTCCGGAGACCCCCTAATCCAGGACTCCCTCAGTAGCCCTGAACCAGGCTTCAATGACGATGAGTCTGGCACACAGTATTTTCTTCGGTATTGCAAGGCGGGTTCCTCCTCCGAATACATCATGAAAGAATTTGAATACAAGGATAGTGTCCGACCCTGCAAAATAAGTTCCACATACCACCATAGAGAGAATAATACTTCCACAAATCTAATCTGCTGACACGTCTTGGCAACACAACATTATGTCATGTCCCGGTGATTATTCGAACCGTTTCCTTTAACTAGCCCCGCACATAATGCGAGGCAGTTTTTTGACACGTCTTGTCAAAGCAGATATTGTGTCCCCTTATCATAGGATTCTCATCAATACGGGCATGGGTAACCCAACCACGCCATCGATTATGGCGCTTGGGGATAAGCGAGTTTTACCAGGCTAGTGGGGGCGCATATTTTCGGCCGCCCATATAAAGGGACAAGGATTCACCTTTCCATCCACGCCTTCTTCCTCCTTTACTCATCCACTTTCGCACACTCGAGCTCCAGCGCCCAAGTCCGCATTTCCCACCTCGACCTTCTCCAATCATGTCCGGAGCGGGAGGCAGGTGGATGGTCTCTTCCGTCATGGAGGGACACATCAAGAAGCTGAGGAGAGCCGGATACTTGCCCGACGACATCGCGCACCGGCTCCCAGATGAGGGGCCGCTCATCCCCACCCCCAGGCCCCATGAGAGGGTAGTGTTCCTTACCCACTTCCTCCATGGATTGGGATTCCCTCTCCACCCATTCGTCCGAGGGCTCATGGTCTACTACAGCCTGGATTTCCACGATCTGGCCCCGAACTTCATCCTCAACATCTTGGCGTTTATTGTCGTTTGCGAGGCCTTCCTCCGCATCAATCCCCACTTCGGCTTATGGCTAAAGACCTTTAACGTCAAGACGAAGGTAGTGAGCGGCCGCCAGGCGGAGTGCGGAGGCGCCATGGTGGGCAAGATGCCCAACGTCACATGGCT
Organism: Triticum aestivum; assembly: GCF_018294505.1. Taxonomy (NCBI): domain Eukaryota; kingdom Viridiplantae; phylum Streptophyta; class Magnoliopsida; order Poales; family Poaceae; genus Triticum; species Triticum aestivum. The sequence goes on from NC_057797.1 coordinate 321,488,236, forward strand.
TGAGGGCTCCTTCGTGGAGACCATAAAGGGGTGGCAATCGGGGTGGTTCTACATCAGCGAGCCGCGTGACCCTAAATGGGCAGCGGCCCCCGAGTTCCGATCTGGCTTCCCCACGCAGCTCACCTCCTGGCAAGAGAAGGGCCTGCCCTGGGGTAGTTCGAGAGAGCTAACCGGACTTCAAACATGTATTCAAAACATGGTGAACAAGAAGCTCAAACTTGTCAACGTGGTCCAGGTCATGCTCATCCACCGGATCCTCCCGTGCCAACAACGGGCTTTCAACTTGTGGGAGTTCGACCCGGCCCAGCACCGAACTCTGAACAGGCTCTTCGACCCAACTCATGAAGATGCCTGGAAGGTGCTGTTCAAGAGCGCCGAGGTTCCCCCTCCCACTACCGAGGAACGCGGATTCTGCGCGAAGCGCCAAGCCGGCGCGGTAAGCTATTTTACCTCTCACAGGATACTTGTTTTCCATAGTTTGACTTTATGCGGGATCTAAGCTCCCGTACTTTTGACGGGACTGGCAGGAGACGGCCGGACAGACTGACTGTCCGACTCCTTTGCCCGAAGGCCCAGTAGACGCTCTCCTAGAGAAGATGCTGACTCCGGCTCCTTATACGGTGCCGGAGAAGACCAAGAAGGCCAAGGGAACCCGAAAGAGTTCCCGACGCCAGGTGTCGGTGTCAAAACCGGTGCATGTTTGGTAGGGGGTCCCGAACTGTGCGTCTAGGTAGGATGGTAACAGGAGGCAGGGGACATGATGTTTTACCCAGGTTCGGGCCCTCTACCCGAGATCCGCCGGTTTCGACATCGACATTGGTGCTTTCATTGAGAGTTCCTCCGTGTCATCACTTTTAGGCCCGATGGCTTCTCTGATCATCAACAGCGATGCGATCCAGGGTGAGACTTTTCTCCTCGGGCAGATCTTCGTATTCGGCGGCTTTGCACTGCGGGCCAATTCGCTTGGTCATCTGGAGCAGATCAAAAGCTACGCCCCTGGCCATCGGGTCAGATTTGGAAGTTTGAACTACACGGCCGACATCTGCGAAGACTTGATCTTTGACGGATTCGAGCCACAGCCGAGCACGCCGCAGTGTCATGATGGACATGATTGAGCTCTGCCGCCGAACAATGCCCTGGAGGCCGCACATGTGTCCGCTCCAGCCCCTAGCTCGGAGTCGATCACACCAACCGAGGATGGGTGGTTAGACACCGCCTCAGGGGCTGCAATTTCTATGGCGATCGAGCCGAACACCAGCCCTATTCTCTGTGAAGCCCGTGACTCCAAGGAGCCGGACTCCTCTCCAGACTCCAAGCCCTCCGCACCCCGACCGATCGAACCCGATTGGGCGCCAATCATGGAGTTCACCGCCCTGGACATCATTCAGCACTCGCCCTTCGACGATATTCTGAAGTCACTAAATTCTCTCTCTTTGTCAGGAGAGCCCTGGCCAGACTATGGTCGGCAAGTTGGGATGCAGATGATGAAGAAATTCAAAGCCCACCCACCACCCATTTCGTAGCCACTGTCGATGATTTAACTGACATGCTCGACTTCGACTCTAAAGACATCGACGGTATTGATGCCGATGCAGGAGACGATCAAGAACCAGCGCCTATAGGGCACTAGAAAGCCACCTTGTCGTATGATATATACATGGTGGACACACCAAAAGAAGGCAATGGCGATGAAACAGCGGAGGATGACCCCTCCAAGAAGCAGCCTAAGCGCCGGCGTCAGCCGCGCCGCTCTAAATCCCGCCAAAAAAAATGGTGATTCCGGCACGGGGGATAATAACACCCCGGACAATGCCGAAGACAACCACCTCCAGCAAGATTCAACACAGGAGGATAGAGAAGCCAGCCCTCATGAGAGAGCGGCAGACAGAGAGGTCGAGGATGATAATTATATGCCTCCCTCCGAAGACGAGGCAAGCCTCGACGACGATGAATTTGTCGTGCCGGAGGATCCCATCGAACAAGAGCATTTCAAACGCAGGCTTATGGCCACGACGAGTAGCCTCAAGAAAAAACAGCAACAACTTAGAGCTGATCAAGATTTGCTAGCCGACAGATGGACTGAAGTCCTTGCGGCCGAAGAGTATGAACTCGAACGCCCCTCCAAGAGCTACCCAAAGCACAGGTTGCTACCCCAATTAGAGGAGGAAGCACCTAAACCTACATCACCAATGCATGATGCAGCCGACTGGCCACCCCGTGGCCGCGACAGAGAGGCCTCTCGGCCCTCCACTCAAGCCGCACCCCGACGCCGCTCAAAAACTACCAAGGCATGGGAAAATGCGCCAGACCTGCGAGATATATTGGAGGACAAGGCAAGGCAAACAAGATCGATCTACGGATCACATGGGCGCCCCACGGCACAAGACGGTACTCGTCACGCCGGATACAGTAAATCCAGCCGGGCCGAACACAGTAGACAAAGCTCGTTTGAGCTGCGTCGTGATGTAGCCCAATAGAGAGGCGCCGCACACCCACTATGCTTCACAGATGAAGTAATGGATCATCAAATCCCCGAGGGTTTCAAACCCGTGAACATCGAATCATACGATGGCACAACAGATCCTGTGGTATGGATCGAGGGCTATCTCCTTCATATCCACATGGCCCGCGGTGATGACCTACACGCCATCAAATACCTCCCACTCAAGTTTAAAGGACCAGCCCGGCATTGGCTTAACAACTTGCCAGCAGAATCAATTGGTTGTTGGGAGGACCTAGAAGCTGCATTCCTCAACAATTTCCATGGCAGTTATGTGCGACCACCATACGCCGATGACCTAAGCCACATAATTCAGAAGCCAGAGGAATCGGCCAGACAATTCAAGACACGGTTCCTAACCAAGAAAAATCAAATCGTCGACTGTCCGGACGCAGAGGCCCTAGCAGCCTTCAAGCATAACATCCGCGACGAGTGGCTTGCACGGCACCTAGGACAGGAAAAGCCGAAATCTATGGCACCCCTCACGACACTTATGACCCGCTTTTGCACGGGAGAAGACAGCTGGCTAGCTCGTAGCAATAACATGACTAAGAGCCATGGTAATTCGGATACCAAGGACAGCAGTGGCAGGTTGTGTCGCAACAAGCAAAAACGCCGCATTAACGGCGACAATGCTGAGGGTACGACATTTAATGCCGGATTCAAAGGCTCTAAACCCGGTCAGCGGAAAAAGCCATTCAAAAGAAATACTCCGGGCCCGTCCAGTTCGGACTGAATACTCGACCGCTCATGCCAGATACATGGCACCCCCGAAAAACCAGCCAATCACACCAACAGGGATTGTTGGGTGTTCAAGCAGGCAGGCAAGTTAAATGCCAAAAGCAGAGACAAGGGGCTGCATAACAATAACGAGGAGGAGCCCCGGCCGCCGAACAACAGCAGACAGAAATGTTTTCCCCCACAAGTGCGGACCGTGAACATGATATACACAACACACGTCCCGAAGAGGGAGCGGAAGCGTGTGCTAAGGGACGTATATGCGATGCAGCTAGTCGTCCCAAAGTTCAACCCATGGTCTTCCTGCCCGATCACTTTTGATCGAAGGGACGACCCCACTAGCATCCGTCATGGCGGATTCGCCGCATTGGTTCTTGGCCCAATTATTGATGGATTTCACCTCACTAGAGTCCTTATGGATGGCGGCAGCAGCCTGAACCTGCTTTATCAGGATACAGTTCGGAAAATGGGCATCGATCCCTCAAGGATTAAACCCACTAGAACGACCTTTAAAGGCGTCATACCAGGTGTAGAAGCCAACTGTACAGGCTCAGTTACACTTGAACTCGTCTTCGGATCTCCGGATAATTTCCGAAGCAGGGAGTTAATCTTCGACATAGTCTCATTCCATAGTGGCTATCACGCACTGCTCGGGCAAACCGCATTTGCCAACTTCAATGCGGTGCCGCACTATGCATACCTCAAGCTCAAGATGTCAGGCCCTCGAGGCGTCATCACGTTCAAGGGAAACACCGAACGCTCTCTCCGAAAAGAGGAGCATACAGCGGCTATCGCAGCGGAAGTACAAAGCAGCCTCTCAAGGAAATTCTCCAGTCCGGCCATGAAACGTCCAGACACCGTCAAGCGCCCCCCGAGTAACCTACAACAAGACCACCAGGCACGTTCTGAGCAAGCGTAGCAATGCGGCCCCAACCCCAGCCCTCGCGAACTTGTGAAACCAGTGTTGCGCGTTCATAACTATGCTCTAGAAATACCATAGGAACAGGGGGAGGGGCACCATCATGGCACGCCCGAAACGCGGCTTAAACTGCACTAGGGGCTGCCGATTTCTTAATTTTCTCTTATTTTCAGGACTCCATTCTTCGGAAGGCTTGTCCGGCAGTAAAATTTCCGCATAAACGATACAACTAGGGAAGCAGAAAGCTATGCTGCACTATGGAACTCTAAGGTGGCCTCTATAACGAGCAATATACCTGTTTCGCATAACATTCCGCAGCTCGCCCCTGGAAAGGACATATTTGATAGTCCCATCTTTTGCTTATCGCACTATTTGTATCGTTCTGCTTTGATCGCAGCTTTTTTAAATAAACAATGCATAGCTTACTTCTATTATCGCATTACCTCTTTTTACGAATATATGTTCATTAATGACATGTTGCACCCGTACACTTTGGTACAGCCAATACGCCTGGGGCTTAATGACCCCACAACATGGTGTGAGAAGTCCGAACACTTTCACAAGTGCGGCACCCCGAACTTATAGCATTATATGCATCGGCTCCGAATCGTGTCTTGGGTCAATAGTTGGGTTTGCCCGGCTCCTATGTTTTGGTACCTTACGTTCCATCATATCGGCTAAGGTAGCACTAGGAGAACTACTGTGATTGTGCCCCAGTTCAGCTGGGCTAAGCACCTCAGTAGAGAAAGCTAAAACTGACTGTCAAGATGAGGCGAGAGCTGGTCGCTATTCGAGAGGTTTTCGAGTCCCTAAAGACTTATGCCGCTTAGAGCGAGGAGTCGGCTTTGTCCAGCCTAGGCGTGGATAGCGCCCCGAACTCGGTCTTCTGAACACTAGGGGCTTCCCTAAAATTTAAAATTATAGAATTCTATGGCAAAGTGAGAGTGTTCAAGCATTATAGTCCTATTGCCTTGTTCGTTGTGTTGAGCACCTCCCTCGAAGGACCCAAGAATGGGAGAAAGAGCGCTCATGTTTATCCCGAACACCCCAGCACTCGTGGCATGGGGGCAGAAGCCGACGACTCGCCATCCCTCAAATTTGATAAACGGCTGCACAAAAGGTAATATTTTAAATTCAAAAGCATTGCTTAGCGCATATGAACAAGTTTTCAGCGTACATGATCACAAATGCGAGTTTACTCAAACATTACATCTTTGGAGCATTCATCCGCTATAAGGCGGGCACCCTTCACGATGCCCTCATAATACGCTCCCGGGACGCGATGCTCCTTGCCCGGCGGTGGCCCGTTCTTCACCAGCTTCTCTGCATCCATCTTGCCCAAGTGCACTTTAGCACGGACAAGCGCCCTACGGGCACCTTCGATGCAGACGGAGCGCTTGATTACTTCAAGCCGTGGACAGGCATCCACCAGCCGCCTCACCAGCCCGAAGTAGCTCCCAGGCAGAGCCTCTCCAGGCCACAGCCGAACTATGAGGCCCTTTACGGCCTGTTCGGCAACCTTGTGGAGCTCGACCATCTGCTTCAGCTGGTCGCTCAAAGGCACCAGGTGTCCGGCCTCAGCATACTGAGACCAGAACACCTTCTCCGTCGAGCTCCCCTCCTCGGCTCGGTAGTAGGCGGCGGCATCAGACGCACTGTGGGGCAAATCTGCGAATGCTCCTGGAGAGCTCCGGACTTGGGTAAGTAACAAATAATTCACTTTCACATGCTTGCTTTGCATAATGAATGCCTTACCCGCCGCTATCTTCTTCATCGCGTCAATTTCTTTGAGGGCTTTCAGGGCTTCGGCCTTGGCATACTTCGCGCTTTTGAGGGCTGCGCAAGCTCGGACGCTTGCGTCTTTGAGTCAAGCTCCAAACTCTCGTGTTTTTTCACGAGAGCCTGGAGCTCTTTCTGCACCTCCTCCACCCACGCCTCATGCTTCTCTCTCTCCGTACGCTCCGCGGCCGCCCTGTTTTCGGCCTCGGACAGCGCTTGCTTAAGGGTTGCCACCTCGGCCGTGGCCCCTATAATAGCATGTTGATCCTGTCATTTTTTGCAACCACATCTTCTCTATATAATTGCGCAAGGTATTACTTACCTTCCTTCTCCTCGAGTTGCCTCTTGGCATGGTCGAGCTCGTTCACGGACCGCGCGAGCTTCTGCTTCAGCGTATCCACCTCCGCAGTCAGTGCGGCGGAGGCCAGCAGCGAAGCCTGCATACGCATATTGACTTCATTATGTTAGACTACTGCGATTATTAGATCCTCTATTCGGCTTTTCTTTCCGAACGCCGAATAGAGCATCAGGGGCTACTATCTATGCAGTAATATTTTTACATATTCTTTACCTACCTCAAAGCCTGTTAGAAGGCTGGCACAGGCTTTAGTCAGTCCGCTCTTGGCGGACCGAACCTTCTGGATCACCGCACTCATAATAGTGCGGTGCTCCTCGTCGATGGAGGCGCTGTTAAGCGTCTCCAGCAAATTGTCCGGTGCCTCCGGTTGGACGGAGGTCACCGGCTCGGTAGGCTCGCTCCTCTTGGAAGGAGGCCTCCTACTGGAGTCCGGAACCATTGAAGGTTCTGGCACGGTGTCCGGCTCAAGGCCGGACTCGGAGCCCTTGGGGGTTTTATCCCCTTTGCGCCTGGAGTCCGGGAGGTCGCCTTGCGCCGCCTCCAGGACCACCTCCTCCTGGCTTGGAACCTGTTGGGACAACACCTCGGTGTCGTCCGTAGGGTGGGGGGAGGTAGCCGTCGGAAGTGAATCCACATCCGACGAATCCAGGGAACCGCTCGATGACACATCGAGCAGGTCTTTGGGTGGACTGCATAAACATGTTCGACATAAGGAAAAGCTGTGCAATGGAAGAATACTATGAATCACTCTGGTATCCGGACACTTACGATCTCGCTAGGGGCTTGGCCCTGTGCGGCCACTCCTCTTCGCCGTCGTCGGCGTTGGTGGAGCCGTTCGGAGGAAGGGTTGTCCCCTTCTTGGACACTTCGGCCTCCCCAGTTGGGGCGGCCTTCCTTTTCTTCTCTCCCCCCGCTGGAGGGGGAGAGGTCTCTTCTTCCTCCTCCTTGTCTTCACTGGAGGAGTACGTCTTGGAGTCGTCGGATGATGAATCCGACACCCCCAGGCGTCGGGCACTCTTCCGAGTCCCCATGGCCTTCTTCTTGGCCTTCTTCTCCGGCACCACATAGGGTGCCGGAACGAGCAGCTTCGCCAAGCGAGCGTCCGCTGGGCCTTCGGGCAAAGGAGTCGGACAGTTGATCTGTCCGTACGTCTCCTGCCAATCCTGTCAAAGGTAAGGGAGCTTAAGATCCCGCATGGAGTCAAACTATCAAAAACTAATACCCTGTAAAAGGTAAAAACAGCTTACCGCACAAGCGCGACGCTGCATGCTGAATCCGCGATCCTCGGTAGCGGATGCGGGGGCCTCGGCGCCCTTGAAAAGCACCTTCTAGGCATCTTCGTACGTTGTGTCGAAGAGCCTGCTTAGAGTTTGGTGCTGCGCCAGGTCGAACTCCCACAAGTTGAAAGCCCGTTGTTGACACGGGAGGATCCGGCGGATGAGCATAACCTGGACTACATTGACAAGTTTGAGCTTCTTATCCACCAGGGTTTGGACGCATGTTTGGAGTCCCGTTAGCTCTCCTTCTTTACCCCACGATAGGCCCGTCTCTTTCCAGGAGGTGAGCCGCGTAGGGGGTCCGGATCGGAACTCAGGGGGCTGCGACCCATTCAAGGTCGCGCGGCTCGGTGATGTAAAACCACCCCGATTGCCACCCCTTTAGGGACTCCACGAAGGAGCCCTCGGGCCATAGGACGTTGGGCATCTTGCCCACCATGGCGCCTCCGCACTCTGCCTGAGTGCCACGCACCACCTTCGGCTTGACATTGAAAGTCTTGAGCCATAGGCCGAAATGGGGGCGGATGCAGAAGAAAGCCTCGCACACGAAGATAAACGCCGAGATATTGAGGACAAAGTTCGGGGCCAGATCGTGGAAATCTAGGCCATAGTAGAACATGAGCCCCTGGAAAATGGGTGGAGAGGGAAGCCCATTCCGTGGAGGAAATTGGGAAGGAACACCACCCTCTCATGGGGCCTGGGGGTGGGGATGAGCTGCCCCTCTTCGGGAAGCCGGTGCGCAATGTCGTTAGACAAGTATACGGCCTTCCTCAATTTTTTGATGTGTCCCTCCGTGACGGAGGAGACCATCCACTTGCGTCCCGCTCCGGACATGGCTGGAGAAGGTTGAGGTGGGGTGTGCGGACTTGGGCGCTGGAGCTCGAGTGCGCGAAAATGGATATGCAAAGGAGGAAGAAGACGTGGATGAAAAGGTGGATCCTTATCCCCTTATATGGGCGGACGCGACTATGCACCCCCACCAGCCTGGTAAAACTCGCTTATCTCCCAAGTGCCATAGTCTATGGCGCGGTTGGGTTACCCACACCCGTATTGATGAGAATCCCAGAATAAGGGGACACGATCTCTGCTTTAACAAGACGTGCCGAGGAAACCGTCTCGCTAAACACGCTGAGGTGGGACAACAAAACAATTCAAATAAAGACTTTGCCATGGTGTGATGTCACGCTATGGAATACGTCAGCAGATTAGATTTTTGTAAATATTATTCTCTCTATGGCAATATGTGGGAACGTATTTTGCAGAGCCGGACACTACCTTTGTGTTCAAAGTATTCTATGAGGTACTTGGAGGAGGAACCCGCCTTGCAATGCCGAAGACAATCTGCACGCCGAACTTGTCGTCATTGAAGCCTGGTTCAGGGGCTACTGAGGGAGTCTTGGATTAGGGGGTGTCCGGATGGCGGGACTATACCTTCGGCCGGACTCCTGGACTATGAAGATAAAAGATTGAAGACTTCGTCCCGTGTACGGAAGAGACTTTCCTTGGCGTGGAAGGAAAGCTTGGCGATACGGATATGTAGATCTCCTACCATTGTAACCGACTCTGTGTAACCCTAGCCCTCTCCGGTGTATATATAAACCGAAGAGTTTTAGTCCGTAGGACGAACAACAATCATACCATAGGCTAGCTTCTAGGGTTTAGCCTCTCTGATCTCGTGGTAGATCTACTCTTGTACTACCCATATCATCAATATTAATCAAGCAGGACGTAGGGTTTTACCTCCACCAAGAGGGCCTGAACCTGGGTAAAACATCGTGTCCCCTACCTCATGTTACCATCCGACCTAGACGCACAGTTCAGGACCCCCTACCCGAGATCCGCCGGTTTTGACAGCGACACTAGGCATCATCGGACTCACCGTCCGATGACTCTATGGCACACTCCTCCACCGAAGACAAGGAGGAAGAAGATGCTCCCCCTCCAGGCGGGGGAGACAAGAAAAGGAAGGCCGCCCCAACTGGGGGGGGGGGGGGCGAAGGGTCCATGAAAGGAAGGACTCTCCTTCTAGACAGCTCCACCGCTGCCACCGAAGGCGAAGACGAGTGGTTGCCCAGGGCCAAGCCCCTGGGGAGGTCGTAAGTATTCGGATACTAGAATAACTCATAGCATTCCTTTGTCGCACTGCTTCCCCTAACGCCGAATATGATTATGCAGGCCGCCACGAGCCCGTATCGATGTATCGTCGGGCGGCTCCCTGGGCTCGTCGGATATGGATAGCGATCCACTTCCGACCGCCACCTCCCCTTGCCCTGCGGACGATGCCGAGGTGTTGTCTCAAGAGGCAACGGGTCGAGGGGAGACAGTCCCGGAGGCGCCTCAAGGCGACCTTCCGGACTCCAGAAGCCGAGGGGACAAGGCCCCTGAGGGCCCCGAGTTCGGCCCTCAGCCGAACACCGCGCCGGAACCTCAAGTGGTTCCGGACTTGGGAAGGCGGCCTCCTTCCAAGAGGGGCGAGACGCCTGTGCCGGTGACCTCTGTCCATCGAGAGGCGCCGGACAATCTGCTGGGAGCGCTTCGCAGCGCTTCCATCGACGAGGAGCACCGTACTATTATGAGTGTGGTGGTCCAGAACATTCAGTCCGCCAAGAGCGGATTGACTGAAGCCTGTGCCAGCCTTCTAATTGGCTTTGAGGTAAGTGTTTAAAATATAGGAAAACTATTACCGCATAAATAGTAGCCCCTGATGCTCTATTCGGTGTTCATAAAGAAAAGCCGAACAGAGGATCAAACAACATCGCAGGAGTCTAATATAAGTATGTCAATATGCATATGCAGGCTTCGCTGCTGGCATCTGCCGCACTGACTGCGGAGGTCGCCGCACTGAAGCAGGACCTTAAAGTGTCCAAGGACGAGCTCGGCCTTGCCAAGAGGCAGCTCGAGGAGAACAAAGGTAAGTAATACCTAGTGTATGGATATGTATAAAAATGATGTGATTGCAAAATGACAGCAACATCATGAATTTGCGAGGGGCCACGATCGAAGTGGCAACATTAAGGCAAGCGCTGTCCGAGGCCGAAGATAAAGCGTCCAAGGAGCGCACCGAGCGGGAAAGGCAAGAGGCTCGGGTGGGCGAGGTGCAGCAAGAGCTCCAAGCTCTCGTGACGAAGCACGAGGCGTTGGAGCTTGACTCGAAGACGCGAGAGTCTGAGCTTGTCGTGGCCCTCGAGAGCGCGAAAAGTGCCAAGGCCGAAGCCCAAAAGGCCCTCCAGGAGATTGACGCGATGAAGAAAATAGCGGCGGGTAAGGCATTCTATATGCAAAGCATGCATGTGAATGTAAATTACCTATTACTTACCCGAATCCGGAGCTCTCTAGGAGCATTCAGAGATTTGCCCCGCAGCGTGTCGGATGCCGCACAGTTTTACCAGGCTGAGGAGGGAAGCTCAACGGAGAAGTTGTTCTGGTCTCAGTATACTGGGACCGAACACCCGGTGCCTATGAGCGACCAGCTGAAGCAGCTGGTCGAGCTACACAAAGCGGCCGAACAGGCCATGAAGGGCTTTGTAGTCTGGCTGTGGCCTGGCGACGCCCTTCCGAATAGCTACTTCGGCCTGGTGAGGCGGCTTGTGGACGCCTGCCCACGACTGGAGGTCGTCAAGCGGTCTGTCTGCATCGAAGGTGCACACCGGGCTTTCTCCCGTGTGAAGGTGCAATGGGCCAAGCTAGACGCTGTGAGCTAATCAAGGAGGGACCACTGCAGGGCAAGGAGCATCGCACCCCCGAAATTTATTATTAGGGTGTCCTGAAGAGTGCCCGTCTTGTAGTGGACGAATGTTCAAAGGATGTAATATTTGAGTAAACTTGCTTGTGTGATCCTGTATGATGAAAACTTGTTTCATATGCGCTATGCAACGCTTGTTTGAATTTAAAATATTACCTTCTGTTTGGTTGTTTATCCAATCTGAGAGATGGCTAGTCCTCGGCTTCTGCCCCCATGCCGCGAGTGTTGGGGTGTTCGGGATAAACCTGAGCACTCTTGTTCCCATTGTTGGGTCCTTCGAGGGAGGTGCTCAGCACAGTGAACAAGGCAACCGGACTAATAATGCTTTATCACTCTCACTTAGCCATAGAATTCTATAATTTCAAATTTCGGCGAAGCCCCTATATTCGGAAGGCCGAATTCGGGGCGCGATAAATGCCTTTAAGCCGGACAGGACCGGCTCCTCGCTCTAAGCGGCATAAGTCTTTAGGGACTCGAAACCTCGCCAACAGCGACCAGTATCTCGCCTTATCATGACAGTCAGTTTTAGATTTCTGTATTGAGGTGCTTAGTGTAGCAGAACCGGGGCACAATCGCAGTAGTTCTCCTAGCGCTACCTTAGCCGATAGAGCGGAACGTAAGGTACCAAAACATAAGAGCCGGGCAAACCCAACATTTGACTAAAGACATGATTCAGAGCTGATGCATATAATGCTATAAGTTCGGGGTGCTGCACTTGTGAAAGTGTTCGGACTTCTCACACCATATTGTGGGGTACTTAAGCCCCTGGTGTGTTGGCCATACCAAATTGTACGGTTGCAAGGCATCATTAATGAACACACATATATATATATATAACAAGAATGCAATAATAGTCGTAATATTATGCGTTGTTTATTCAAAGAGGTGCGTTAAAGCAGAATGATACATATAGTGTGATAAGGAAAAAGTAGGACTATGTCCCTTCCAAGGGCAAGCTGAGGAATAGTATTAAAGCAAATATTTCACTTGTTATCGTAATCCACCTGGGAGTTCTGTGGTGTGACGTAGCTTTCTGCCTCTCTTGGTTGCTGCATCATGTGTTTGGCAATCATGCTGCCGGACAAGGTTTCCAGAGATTAATGTCCTGAAAGAGAAAAATAACAAAGCGAGAAGCCCCTAGTGCGGTTTAGACCACGTCTTGGAGCGTGTCGTAGTTGTACCCCCTCCCCACATGTGTCCATGGTATTTTTATTGTGTGATTATGTACGCGTGGCACAAATTTCACCGTTTGGCTTGGGCCGGGGTGGGGGCCGCATTGCTACGTGAGCTCAGACCGTGCCAGGCGGTCTAGTTGCCGATTACTCCGAGCGTGTTTGAAGGTGTCCGGGTCTTGAAATGTCGAACTGGTGGATTGCCTTGAGAGGCTGCTCCGTGCGGAGAGAGCGCTATGTGTTTCCATTAACTGTGATGACCCCCCGGGGTCCTGGCATCTTGAGCTTGAGGTATGCATAATGCGGTACCGCATTGAATAAGTTCGCCCGAGCAGTGCATGATAGCCACTGTGGAATGGGACTATATCAAAGATTAATTCTTCGCTTCGGAAGTTATCCGGGGATCTGAAGAGCACTTCCAGTGTAATTGAGCCTGTGCAATGGGCCTCTACACCTGGAATGATGCCTTTAAAGGTCATTTTTGTGGGATTGAACCTTGAGGGGTCTATACCCATTTTGCGCATTGTGTCCTGGTAAAGCAGGTTCAGGCTACTGCCGCCATCCATAAGGACTCGAGTGAGGTGAAATCCGTCAATGATTGGGTTTAAGACTAGTGCGGCGAATCCGCCGTGACGGATACTAGTGGGGTGGTCCCTGCGATCGAAGGTGATAGGGCAGGAGGACCATGGGTTGAACTTTGAGGCGACTGGCTCCAACGCATATACGTCCATGAGCGCACATTTCCGCTCCCTCTACGGGATATGGGTTGCGTATATCATGTTCACCGTCCGCACTTGTGGGGGGAACCTCTTCTGTCCTCTGGTGTTTGGCTGCCGGGGCTCCTCTTCATCATCGCTGTGTGACCCCTTATCTTTATCTTCGGCAATTAACTTGCTGGCCTGCTTGAACACCCAGCATTCCCTATTGGTGTGGTTGGCTGGCTTGTCAGGGGTACTGTATATTTGACACGAGCGATCGAGTATGCGGTCCAAACTGGACGGGCGTGGAGTGCTTCTTTTAAATGGCTTTTTCCGCTGACCGGGTTTAGAGCCTTTGAATCCGGCATTGACTGTCGTATCCTCAGTATTATCGTCTCGCATAGTGGAGGGCCCTCGTGATCGTAGATCTATCTTGCATGTTTTGCTTTGTCCTCCAATACGTCTTGCATGTCTGGCGTATTTCCCCATGCCTTTTTATTTGAATGGCGTCGGGGTGCAGGCTGAGTTTTTGGCTGGAATGCCTCTCTATCACGGCCACGAGGTGGGCGATCAGCCGCGTCATATGCTTCTTCCTCCAGTCGGGGTAGCATCCTGCAATTTGGGTAACTCTTGGAGGGGCGCTCGGGTTTATATTCCTCGGCCGAGAGGGCTTCAGTCCATCTATCAGCTAGCAGATCTTGATCAACTTGAAGCTGCTGCTGCTTTTTCTTAAGGCTATTTTTTGTAGCTATAAGACGGTGCTTGAAGCGCTCTTGTTCGACGGGATCCTCTGGCACAGCGAATTCGTCATCGCCGTGGCTTGCCTCGTCTTCGGAGGGGGGCATGTAATTATCATCCTCCGCTTCTCCATCTGCCGCTCTCTCAGGAGGGCTGGCTCCTCCATCCTCCTGCTCTAAATCTTGCTGGAGGGGATTGTTGTTATCTTCGGCACTATCCGGAGTGTTATTATCTCCTGTGCCAGTATCACCACTTTTGATTTGGCAGGAATTAGAGTGGCGCCACTGACATCGGCGCTTGGGTTGCTTCTTGGAGGGGTCATCCTCTGCTGTCTTGTCGCCATTTCCTTCTTTGGGTGTGTCCACCATGTATATATCGTATGATGAGGTGGCTGTCCAGTGCCCTATGGGCAGTGGTTCATCTTCGTCTCCCGCATCGTCGTCCATACCGTCGATGTCTTCGGAGTCAAAGTCGAGCATGTCGATTAAGTCATCGACAGTGGCTACTAAGTGGGCGGTGGGCGGGCCACGAATTTCTTCGTCGTCCGCATCCCAATCTTGCCGGACATAGTTCGGCCAGGATCCTCCTAACAAGGAGAGGGACCTTAATGAGTTCAGTATGTCGCCAAAGGGCGAGTGCTAAAAAATATCCGCGGAGGTAAACTCCATGATCGGAGCCCAATCGGATTCGCTAGGAAGGGGCGCAGGCGGTTTGGAGACCGTGGCCAGAGAGAGATCCGGCAATTTGTCAACACGGCTCTCGTGCAGAGTAAGGTCGATGTTCGGCTCGATCGCCGATGAGGGTAAGGCCTCCATGGCGGGGTCCATCCACCCGTCCAGCGGCTGCCGGTGCGATCTCCTGAACACTGTCGGATGGTAGAGCTAAATCGTACTCACCATGACCGCGTGACGCACAAGGCAAAGGCTCGAATCCGTCGAAGATCAAGTCTCCGTGGATATCGGCCGTGTAGTTTAAGCTTCCAAACCTGACCTGATGGCCACAGGCGTAGCTTTCAATCTGCTCCAGATGGCCAAGCGAATTGGCCCGCAGTGCAAAGCTGCCGAATACAAAAATCTGTCCGGGGAGAAAAGTCTCACCCTCGACTGCATCGCTAACGATGATAGAAGGAGCCATCAAGCCTAATGGCGACGACACAGAGGAACTCTCAATGAAAGCACCAATGTCGGTGTCAAAACCGGCGGATCTCGGGTAGGGGGTCCTGAACTGTGCGTCTACGCGGATGGTACTAGGAGGCAGGGGACACGAAGTTTTACCCAGGTTCGGGCCCTCTTGATGGAGGTAAAACCCTACGTCCTGCTTGATTAATATTGATGATATGGGTAGTACAAGAGTAGATCTACCACGAGATCAGAGAGGCTAAACCCTAGAAGCTAGCCTATGGTATGATTGTATGTTGTCCTACGGACTAAAACCCTCCGGTTTATATAGACACCGGAGAGGGCTAGGGTTACACAAGGTCGGTTACAAAGGAGAAGATATGCATATCCGTATTGCCTAGCTTGCCTTCCACTCCAAGTAGAGTCCCATCCAGACACGAGATGAAGTCTTCAATCTTGTACTTCATAGTCTAACAGTCCGGCCAAAGAATGTAGTCCGGCTGTCCGGAGACCCCCTAATCCAGGAGTCCCTCAACGACCATCACGTTTCTACCACTGCCCCACGCGATTGCCATGACGACGCTCCAACCCACCGCACGACGTCCCCTGGCGTGCACCTCAACCCTCTCGACCCCACCGCTCCTCTGCCTTTGTGTGCATGACATGCGGGCCAGCTGAACTGCAGCGACCATCAAGTTTCTACCATAGCCACACCTGATTGGACGCGGTTTACCTGCTCCGCTCCTGTGCTCCGATCTGTAATCCCACACCTTCAAATTGTCATCGAGCGGCTGTGACACATTTCATCGCGGGCATCACTCCTCAGTTGGAGTACTTCTGTACTACATGTAGTACTCGCCGGTGTGGCCATCTAGGCCTCGTAACACACTGACGCCCAGCTGTGGCACCCTCGCCACAGCCACACCACCACCGGCCAGTTCATCTCGAACGAGTGAGTCGCGAGCCACGCCACCACCATGAGAATGACATATGGGCCAGCCGCATTTAAGGTCCACATGTCATTGACTCATAGGCTGGTGCACTAAGCCACTGAAGCTCGGTCCCGTGGGTCCCAATATGGAAATGTAACTCCCGTGGCAGGCCTTGTGGTGCTACAGCAGTACGAACTCATGCCAAACCCAGAATTTGTTTCTTACTACTACCAATGTGCTAGCCCATGCGTTGCAATGAATCCAAAGTACATCTATTTAGTAGGGTGCACTCTAAACAAAATATGTATTTATTTTTCTCCAGCCTTTCCTAGCCATGCAACCAAGCCACATAAGCTTCATGGGTGCCCCCCACGTCATATTTAGTGGAGTACTACGTTGACTAAAAAAAGATAAATCACCTATAACAAGATCTTCCCATTTTTTGTTCCTACGATGTTGTGCCGTGCACGTACCTAGTAGTTGTTTAGTGGTAGTACTAGTTGTAGTACAAACTTCGTACTAGTAGGAGTAGTAGTATGGAGTGCTCCTACTCTATCAACGAGCGCCATCTGACACCAAATTTCTTGGCTTCCGTGCTACAGCTAGATCTTCCCCTCCTCATTTCTGTTTTCCAACGCGGCGGACGAGGTGTGGTTTGCCAATAGTCGGTTTGCTTAACTATGGTCCCAGACGAAAGTGAAAATGCTAGGCAACACACTTTGCCTAGCTATGTGGTGTGCCGGACGGGCCGTCAAGTACTCCCAATTCTCGCGCGTGTGGGGGTGCGACCCAAACGCGGCAGACCTTTTCCTTTTACTAGCAATGTGCCCATGCATCGCTACAGATCCAATGTACTAGTAGAATAGTACTAGTACTTGTTTACAAACTTGAAAGAAAACACTCTTGTTTTCATATACATAAATACCACTAAAAATATATTACTTTTCACTCAAAATATATTTCTCAGGCTGTTTTGATGAGGTGAGGGAGGGATGTGGTTGCTTTCAAGATAATAAGGGGTTTTCCGCAAATTGGAGTAGAGAAGTGGGCTATTGTTGCAAAAATGCCAAAACTTACCTCACACCCGTTAGATGCACATCTAATGGTCAAAAACGGCGGATGGTAGACACTCCACCATCACCAACTGAGTCTTTTAGAGTAGGAGTAGAGAAACATGTATAAATTGTAACATTTGGTTCTGCTCCTTGGCACGATCGGTAGATAGAAATAACGATTGGAAACTCTAGGGCGGGGCTTTTTGCACCAGATAAGCAGGGTAGTAGCTAGGTTGGCGCATCGTCGGTTTGGTCACATGCAGACCGACATGTTCTAGTGTTTCTAGCAAGATGCCCGTGCGTTGCACGAAGTTGATGGAAAAGGTAAGAAAAACTTATAAATTGACAGATGGAGTACTAGTTAAAGTGATGCATATACTAGAACGAGAATGCAATAGCACAATAAGAATTAAAGGCCATGATGATGCAATCGTAGTGGTGGTTACAAGAGGCAAGAAGAAAGATGCATCCATCAACGTAGGACCTCCTCCTCCTCAACTCAGTGTGTCGGGCCACCTGCCGACGGGTAAGGAGCGGCGGCTTTTGCGGCGAGGTCAAGGTGCTTCTCAGCAAAGGCATCCAAGGCTTCCAGCCGATTGAGGAAGGCCAACATCGTAGCTTCCTCACTGGCCTCGTAGATACCTATGTACACATTTTGCTTTGACACGTGGATGTGTAGGTTGACGAATTCTTGCAAGGCGAGGCACCTCGCGGCGAGGGCGACCTTTGGGTGGACATGCTTCATGGCGTCGGTGTCCTGTCGCAGGGCCACCAATGCTTGAAAGAGGTTCCAGCCATGGAGGCCAATTAGGGTGGAAGGCAATGAGGAGCTCGGGCGCTCGGGCGCATGAGCTTATTGACGACGGTGAACTTGTTGGTGGTGGCAACGATCATCTGGTACATCTGAGGGTCATAGCTGCCGTCGACGGCGGCCATCCACCAGCCGGTCGCCAACACCGTCTGGAGACGATCCTTGGCGCCATGCCACAGGCCGACGTCGTGGACCATCTGGCACAGCCACTGGCCGCTAGCGTGCATCGCCATCATGGGTCTGGAGTGAGAACTTTCATGCTTAGTGTAGGTGCTTTGGCAAATGCTTAGGTGCGTACGATGTGGTAGATGCATTGGAATGGAGGGGCGCATTTGTATGAGTGCAAACTGTGTTGCATTCACATCGTGCTGCCTCTTTTCCCGGTCCTCCTCCTATTCTTCCCTCATGCATTCACGATGCTAATTTAAGGCGGATGCATCATTGGCTGTTCAACATTTTGGGAACCGCTACCCTCTCCCTCGTCTCCATTAAAGCCGTATTGGGAACTGCGCTGCCTGCTGTCAAATCAAGTAGTACTATGCCGCCCGCTGCACGCCTAGCTAAACACGCCTCCTCGCCTCTATCAAACGCCTCCGTTAAACCCACATGCAAACCAAGAAACCTACTTCGGCCACACGTCCGTTCATGAGCCGGCCGAAATTAAACGCGACGCTGCCCGAGCTCCTCCCGTCAGCCCTCAGTTTAAATGAGGCCAGACGCCGGCCAAGCTCCTAGCGCCCGCCCTCTATTTAAACGAGGCCAGACAGACAGCGGGCAAGAATCACACCCCTCCGCTGCTACCCCATCTCCTCATTTGCCATTTTCTCCACTCTTCCTATGGCTTCCAATGAGCCATTCTCCGGCATACTACCCAGCTGGGTGGCTCGCCGAGCCCTCAGAATAAGAGCAAGGCCGCTCGGTGCTTCACCAACCTCGCTTGGCCCGACAGAGCCAGTTGCCGTCCCAAGCTGGCGCGTGGTTCAGTAACTCGTCGCTCCAGTTCAGCTCGATGAGGAGTGGCGAGTTGCTCCATGCCGGCACGGCGGCACGGGCGTCATCACTGTCGTGTCGTTCCGCGCCTCCCGTGCCTGCGGCAGCACCCTGCAGGCACAAACAGAAGCCGAGTGCATGGAGAGAGATGAGTCGGTGGCCAGCTTCTCCGTGTCTGCTGCCATCATCAAGGAGAAGTAGAACACGGAAGGTCGCTAACAGTTTGGTCCCATGAAGGCCACCTCTGAGGTGATAACTACGTATTCATGTGGCTTCTTTGCTGCTTCGTCTCTTCCGAGGACCTTCGTCGACCCCGCATAAGAGCATCCTTAATCTTGTATTCTAAGTACTATGTGGGTTCCACTATCAGTACATTCGCGAAAGAAGTACATAGTAAATGTAAATAATATATAATATAAAAATCTTAAGTTATTAAAGACAGAATTCAAACTCAGGTCATCGCGTTGCGAGCATCCGGCACTAACCAGTCCAGCACATTTTCGTTGTGAACCATGCTGGAGATATATCTCTATATCTACTCTTATACTCCCTTCGTTCCTAAATATTTGTATTTTTGAGATTTGAAATGGACTACCACATACGGATGTGTATGTAGACATATTTTAGAGTGTAGATTCACTCATTTTGCTCCGTATGTAGTCACTTGTTGAAATCTCTAAAAGACAAATATTTAGGAACGGATGGAGTAGAAAACAGAATTGGTGATGAAGGTGTGCGTGCCATCCTGCAATATAGGCCGCCGGATTTATATCTAACGGATAAGAAGGAAACTATGGCAATTTTTCAAAAAGATACCCACACCCCTCTCCACATTTTCAAATAAGGCCTTCCCTCATTCATCCTTTTCTCTCACAAGATAAACTACTCATACAAATGCATCTTGATATTCCGTGCGATGCATGGGCATCTAGCTAGTTTTTTATAAAATAGTTACTACGATAATTGGGTTGAAGTGATATATTTTATGTCTGCCCCAAATGATTTCAGATTCACTAGTAGTAACAAAGAAAAGATTGCCTTGTTAATTAACAGAAAATATGGTGGAAACTATCAGATGAGGCCGGTAAAAACAAGGCACACTGGGTTCAGCGTCATCGTCACTACAGCTGTGCGCGGCCGACAAGTCTACATATCTAGGGGGCTACGGAGAGAAAGACGTATCGAGTGTGTTTGAGCGAGGCACAGAGACACACCTAGTGTGTGTGTGTGTGTGTGTGAGAGAGAGAGAGAGAGAAACAGTTGATAGATTAAGATCAAGATCGAGTTGTCACCCTTCTACTATCATTGTTGGGGGGGAGGGGGGAGGGAGATAAAGATGTATCGAGAGTGTGCGTGCGGTAGGCACAGAGGCACAACTAGCGAGTGTGTTTGTTTGAGAGAGAAGATAGTAGATAGATTACTATCAATATCGAGGTGCCACCCTTCTCCTTCGGTGTTGGGTAGTGTACATGTGTGTGTGTTTGAGAGAGAAGCCAGTAGATAGATTAGTATCAAGATCGAGGTGTCACCCTGCTCCTTCGGTGTCGGGAAGTGTGTGTGTGGGAGGGGCAGTGACACTTAGATATAAGGAGAAGGAGTTTGTGTGACACGTATCTATATTAAGGGATAGGTAGATAGCATGTGTGCGAGGCATACTTAAAGCATCACAAAGATAAACAAATGGTGTGCATGCAAGTGTCGGAAAAAAATAAAGAGAGAAATAATG
The DNA here is from genome assembly GCF_018294505.1 of Triticum aestivum. NCBI lineage: Eukaryota > Viridiplantae > Streptophyta > Magnoliopsida > Poales > Poaceae > Triticum > Triticum aestivum. The sequence goes on from NC_057797.1 coordinate 321,508,789, forward strand.
TGTACGTGTGTGTGAGAGAGAGAGAGAGAGAGCGCAAAATCTCAAAACAAAAGGTGCTCTACTGGAATCCCATTGTATGTATTAATATGGTTTCAAAACTCAAGTTAACCTTAGGCATATGTGTGAGAGACATAATTATACTTTGAGACATTAGTGGCGGTGAGTGAGCGGAATTAAAGGGATGGGTGCGTTCAACAGAGAGAGCATGTGTATTTCTGTGTGAGAGACTTGTAGGACGGGGTAGAAAGACAAATTCTAACCTTGACGGAGGGAGAGAAATACACGAAGTGCGCGTGTGTGATTCCGATGCCCACGCTGAGATATGTATGCGTGTGACAGAGATTGCACAATTCATTCACGTATCACTATCTAGCGATCATGGATGTGCATCGCTTGAATATAAATCAATGTATACTCCGTATTGTGGCCAAAGATACAATATAGATGCCAAGCTATAAAGATTGGTCACTCACATATCACATTTTTTTCTAAATAATCCTTTTCAATTGTGCATGCCAAAGTTACAGTGATGTTTCTTCAAACAACCAATGTAGCTATCATGTACATGCACCATTGTTAGTCTTGCATTCAAATTCATTAGTCCTGGATGACTTAGGGTTCTATTATGAAGTAATATATGTAATATTCATATATAAATTCAACATCCATTTCTTTTTGTGCGCCTCTACAATATCCATTTCTTTTGTGCGACTACAATATCCATTTCTTTTTGTGTGCCTCTACAATAACACGTCAATGCATTATGTTTAAAGTAAATAACCAATGGCACTAAATTATCTATTTACTCGAGAAATACATAGGCTGAGTGTTTGATCCCTTTTTTGTGAACGCGCCTCTACACCCGTATGATTGGCCGCGCCCGTGTGAACGTCCAAGTTATTGGTGCATCATCCCGAGTTAGGCCTCCTTCGGTTTGGAGGAATTTCATAGGGTAGGATTTTTATAAGAAAAAATCCTATAGTGCTCTTTGGTTTGTAGTAATGGAATCCTATTCCAATGGAGGAAATCTTCCTATCCTCCACATTTCATAGGAAAATAAACATTAACCTAGACTCAATGGAAAAAATCCTATGATGTGAAACAAAGGACATCTCCTTTCCTATTCCTACTCCTAGGATTTGAGATGCATGTCATCTCATTTCCTATGAATTTTCTATTCCTATTATTTTCCTACCCTATGAACCAAAGGAGGCCTTATTGTCTTTTTTTCTGGGGTGGACTTCACACCACTTATTAACTACCGACGCATGCCCTGTGTACATAGTCTCGCGTGCCCTCCCCGCTAGCACTAACCAAAATTAGTTGAAATTGGATAAGAATGACACCGCGGGCGGCAAAATATCCCACCTCCTTCTAAAATTTCTGCCACCTAGTCTTTAGCATGTGAAATTCCCTTTTGTCCTTGTTGCACGGAGAACAACAGTTACAAATACCGCCCTCATTTACATAATAGGTCAGGGCTACTTTGGTAACTTCCGATTCCCCCCACCACACGGCAGCCCCATTTCCTCTCCCCCTCCCACAAAATGACTAACTCCATAGCGCCAGAGCATCTTACATCACGCCGTCCATACTTCATTGGCCTTTCTACCCCTCCCCTCTCGAAACCCTAGACTTCTCATCCACTGGCGTACCAGAGCCCACTCACTGCTAGCGGCGTCCACCTCGCCGGATCTGCTTCTGCAGCCGCATCTACCCCTCCCACCTCCCCTAGAAACAAGTAGACTACTGATCCACCACTGTACCACAACCCATTCAGTGATGGCCTTGTCCACGACGCCGGATCTGCTTCGCCGGTACTCTCGTCAACCGCGGCGCATCTGCAATGGCTCCTTCATACTCCCCACCGGAGACGCTTCATCCACACCCCCCAGAGCCGCCCCACCGACGCCCCCATCAATGGCCTCTGATCCTCTTCGCCGACACCTTTCTCAACCCTACTGGAGCCACTTCGCCGACACCATCATCAACCCTACTGGAGTAGCTTCACCTATACCATTCTCAACCCTATCGGGGCCGCTTTGCCAACTCACGAGTCCACGGCCTCAGATCCGCTTGGTCACACCCTCGTCCAACCTACCAGAGCAGCTTCTGACGCCCCGTCCATGGCTGCAAATCCGCCTCGTCAACACCATCCTGAACCTAACCACTGGAGCAGCTTCACCGATGCCCTCATCCATGACCTCAGAGCTGCTTCGCCCACACCGTTGTCCCCCATATCGGAGCCGCTGCACAAACACCCTACTCCATGGTTCTAGATCTCCTTACCGTTCCCCAATAGCCAGCGCAGTGTCATCACTCTTGACGTTTCTAACATGATTCCCACCATCTGGCAAGATGCCAAGCAGCCTCCACGGCCTAGGTACTTGTCACCTTTAAACCCTCCTAGCATCACCTGCCCGATGTACTTCAAATATACTAACAGGTCATTGTTACATGTTATGCAGCTGGCAAAAACTACAAGGACAATGTTTCTTCTAGATCTAACATCTTGGCCAACCAAGATCCTGGACTGAGGCATTGCTATGATCTTGTAAGTGTGTCTGTCTCTCTTGTATTGTTGTGTGCCTGCCAGGATTTTCGACCAGTAATCCCTTTATGCAGAGGCAGCTAAATTAGATATGTAGATGTCATACATGATACTACCTCCGTTCCTAAATATATGTCTTTCTAGAGATTCCACTATATTCTACATATAGAGCAAAATTAGTGAATCTACACTCGAAAATCCATCTATATAAATCTGTATGTGGTCCATACTGGAATCTCAACAAAGACATATATGTAGGAATAGAGGTAGTACAATACACAAAATAATAGGTGGCGTGTAGGAATTCTAGTGCACTATATTAGGCTCCTTTAGATTGCCTGCTAGTCCAGCACACAGAGTCATGGCTAGTTTATGCTACGCACACAATCGTTAATTGGTGGTTTAGATATGCGCAAGGGATATGCAATGTATTATCACGTAGAGAGGTCTGAAATTTGCCATGTCAACTTGCAGATAGGGTTACACAATGAAGAAGTACAAGATGTATGTGGCAATTTCATGGAACATCGCAGAAAAAGGAGAGGCAGCGGTGAACCTATATAGTGTGCTATGGTAGGTCACTCTAGCCCAGTTCTTTTGCAAGATTCTCCCAGAATCTGCCCCTCTTTAGCTTCTCCTAGAATCTTTGACCCCATTTTATTTTACAATCCTACATAATTAGACCCTTACTAGATAGGATTGTAAAAGAAATGGGGCTCAAAGATTCTGGGAGAATCGTGGTAGGGGTCAGATTCTGGGACAATCTGGCAAAAGAACTGGGCCTCCATTGCAATCATCGTGACATGTTATTTGTATGTCAGTTCTATTGTCCAACTTTCTTAGGGATAGTTATTACGAGTTATCCTAAGAAAATAAGCACATGTGAATATAAGCTCCAGGTAATAAGCCAACCAGTTCTTTTCATTGCCTTCCTTTTCAGCTTATCTTTGGTATGATCAGTCAAAAGTCTAGTTTGCATTATATTTTGTCATTTTTCTGCCCATATGAAAATTAATCTAACATGCAAACATGACAAATTGAACCCAGTGCAGCAATTAATATGATAGGAAAATTGTCGGCATCCTGGGGATGGGGGTCCCCAGACTTGCCTGCCTGCGGACCACGGTGTGGCTCCGCCAGCGGCCCCGTACGGCCCATCTTCACCAGCAAACACTCAAGACCCTCGCGAGGGGCCGAGCCTCGCGAGGCGAACGACGCAAGACCTCCTCGGGGGCGGCCTCACTAGGCTGGCTCGCGAGGGGCGGAGAGATCAAGGCAAGGGGCACCTCACGAGGTTCCTGTGACGCAAGCCATGATGACCAAGGCCAGGAGGGCGTCAGCGCGCACAGTGTCCTTGTTTCCTCTTTGGTACTAAAGAGGCATGCACGGGCGAGGAGTCTCGAGGCATTAGGCAAAGGTTTCCATATCAGTGCAACGAGACCAAGACCAGCAGGATAGCAGGACGGAGGTCACCATGGAGCCCAGGACGGCGTCACCACCAGAACCTTTCGCAGGCAAAGCCCACCTTTTGTCAGGATAGCTTGTACTAGTTGTCCCCCTTCAATTTGGCCGTTGTGGGATCCTTTCCCGCCTAATATTTGGGAAGAGGACCCGGGCCTCTATATATAGGACTAGCCACCACCGTAGGGAGGCATCTCATCTTGGACCAGATCCATTCCACCAAGGCCACCACATAAGCTCACCGAGCTCAAGAACACCTCTCCTCATGAGGATGTTCATCCCTTGTACCTGTTCATCGTGAGCCCAAGAGGACATCCACCACACCACACTGGAGTAGGGTATTACACCACATCGATGGCCCGAACCAGTATAAATCTTGTGTCCCTTTGTTCTGTGAGTCCACGCGCTGAACCTTGAGATTACGGCGAGGGCATGAGCTAGAGGGAGGAGAGATCTTCATGCGCACCCCAGTGTTCGAACCTCAAGTGTTTTGCCGGAACCCGAAATCCGACAAAAACAGTCCATCAATATATGTTCAAAATGCAAATACAAAGATACCATATACTTGGCAGAGTCTAGTTTGGTCAACGTCTTCCATCGAGATCCCATTGCCTAATTTAAACAAAGAACACATGACCCAAATTTAAATGAAGAACAATTATTTATTAAAATTCGATGGTCCAAGTGGCTGGTTATTATCATATAGCAGCACCACCTGAAAGCGTCATATAGCAGCAACAGCAGCTCATATCAACTCATCGTACAACAGCAACAACAACAGTGTGCAATTCATGATATACCATCAGTAGCTCATAGCAATTCATCACATAGCAGCAGCAGGAGAAGCTCATAGCAATTCATCATATAGCAGTAGCAGGAGCAGCTCATAGCAATTCATCATATAGCAGTAGCAGGAGCAGCTTATAGCAACTCATCATATAGCAGTAGCAGTAGCTCATAGCAATTCCTCATATAGCAGCAGCAGCTCATAGCAATTGATCATATAGCAGCAACAGGAGCAGGTCATAGGAATGCATCATATAGCAGTAGTAGAAGCAGCTCATAGCAATTCATCGTATAGCAGATCAGAATGAAAATTTGGCAAAAATGAGAGGAGATCCTCACCTTGTTGGATGAGCTCATCCTTCAAAAGCACCTCAAGGCCATGGCCTGGGAGGAGGGCAGGGGGAATGAGGTGCCTTCTACCGTAGTGTGTCATCGGCCGTAGTTGTGCGGCACCCGCAGGAGTAGTGCGTTGGACGGACCACAGTGGAGCAGCTGCTGGAAACCATGAGAATGACGGGCGGCACCAAAGGGAGGAGCAGCCTGGGAGATTTATCCCTACTCGACGGCTATGTAGCCAAGCTGGACAGAGCATCGTTGCGGACCAAGCCAGATGGGACTAGTGGTGACGGCTCCCTGGAGGAACCCTAGCGCTGCAGCAAGGGATCAAGGTAGAGGGAAAGGGGAGAGGAGATGCAAGCGGGTAGGGCACTGAACGCTTGCATGTTTGTTTTTACTTGAGGGTCAGGTGTGACGCGGGCATGAGGAGTGGCATTTTGAGTGTAATATAGGCAGACAACAGAGTCATTTCACTACTCCCCTTCCCTTCAATTTTTAGTGAGCTTCTACCCGAAACACCCCCCCAAATAGAAATAAGTTACGCCCAAGCCCATAACTAAAAAATGACTTCTTTACATCTTTTATGGCTTATTTTGACAATAAGCTCTGAAAAGGCAGAATAGAACTGGCCCTTAACCCGAAATTCAATTGTGCATGCAATGATGAATCACTCGTGCCTGCTATAGTGTACATTTAGGCATCATCATACATGGCAGAACCTAATACATGTGCATTCCATTGTAGAATCTGGAATATGCAATGTTTATGTTAGTTCATACATTGCACATGATCTTTAAATGCCCCTTAAATCTGGTCAGTCAACTGATGGTCTTTAAGCCTCCTTCTTTGCTTCTTTTCTTGATATGTAAGATTTGATCACACATTTGTTCAATTGCTTGTTTGTATTTGCTAGCCATACTAGGACTGTTTACTTTGATTACTTGTTGTTCTTGACCTAACACTCTAACAGAGCCTGTCAATGATTTCAACACTAAGGGCTACTATGGTGGGGGCTTGTCTAACTCATAGGTGACATAAAGGTTTGGCTGTACTCTAAAGTAGGCTCTCCAAGAGTACCTGGAGATCCAGTTTGAAGGTATGCCAAGTTTTTACATAGTGCACACATAGTAAATGCTCATTTCATTGTGTGCAAGTGCAAGAGATGTGGCATGTTTCATTATGTGGTGTTGTTTTGTTATAATCTCATCCTTTTGTGTTGTTCACAGACTAGAAAGTATGCATGTTTTCTTCCAAGGAGACGAGTAACTAGTTTGTGTCACATTGTAGAGGGGGTGCAATGAAGACAAGATTGAGGATTTCCAGGTACAAGATGTTAGGAAGGATCCTTGCAAGAGAAGGAGGAGCAGCACTGAGTCTGTTCAACCAGTTAAGGTAAGTCACTGTATCCAACTCAACAGTTCAATTGCTTGTTTGTTTCAGGCATAGTTATTTTGCTCTTTTCAATTGCTTTATTTGTTCTCGGTTAATGAGATGCCCAAACAATGATGCCTGATGTTGGGTACTTGCATAACTATTAGTTGACATAATTAAAGGCCATACCATTTAATTACTCTAGCGAAGTGTGCCTGAAGCTTTGAAGTCTATTAACCAACTATTAATGCATGAGGCTCACAATCTAGTTTATACTAGGCTAATGATTGCATAGTTTTGCTTGCTGTAGTAGGTTTGTATGAATCCCTCTACTGTTTGTTATGCTCCCTAAGACTGTAATTGAGCTACAGAATGGCCAAATGCTTGCTTACTTATACACAACGTGCTGTCTGAATTTGTCACTTGTCTGTGTTTTGGATCTGGCCCCAACATCATGCTCCTCTAGTGAGCTAAGAGAGATTTTTGTATTAGGGCTGCATAAACTACCATTTTTGTAATTTTTAAAATATCACCTGCTTATGCTTCATGACGTGTAACATTATTGTTAGTCCTATTCTACCGTGTACAAAATAGTTTGTCTTGCTCACTTCACTGTTGTAAATATATTTTTGCCCTAGTCATGTGTACTTACAGAAACATTTCAGGATGAAGTGAGATCAACACAAAGATCTGCGAGCAGTGCGGCGTGGCCGTTACCAAATGATTATGGATTGGAATTGGAATGTGCTGATGTTCTCGAGCATCAAGAAGACGTGGCAAGACAACGTGTACATGATTCTCAACGTACAATCAACAAGTTGAGACTCGACTTGCAGGTATTAGATGCAGGAGTCAAAAAATGAAATGAGACACTGAGGTAACCATGAAGGAATTGGACATTTTGCAAACTGAAATTTGTGCTATCTGAATATGGTGAATCCTATTTTTGAAGAGATTATAGGTCAAATGGCAAGTTCTGTTGATGCGTGTCCATGATGAATGAGCTTTATTTGTCAAGTGTATGTAATTTGCTATTCGTGTGCGCTTTATTATCACTGGTGCCAAACTATAATGCCAAGTGGGTATACTTGGCTGTAATTTCTTAAATGTGCAGTGTAGGATTACTCTACGTTTCTATGCCTTAGTCTTTTGATTGTATAATGTATGTGAAAGTGCGTTAAGTCGACTAGAGGGTGGGTGAATAGGCAATTTTTATAAATTATTCACTGAGGAATTTCAAGGTGAGGAAATTCCTAAGAGAAGAACCACTTCCAGAGGAATAAGTACTTAGATGCAAACATGACATAACATAAGTGTAGACGTCATGATGAATTGCAAACAAAACACATAGTACAGAAAGCGTAAGCGCATGATAAAACAGAATGAAGACAAACAGACTAAAGAAATTGAACTGAGGAAATTGAGAATGTCTTCAATCAAAGTCTTCAAATAGATATGAGCAGGTACACAACATAGTAATGAAGAAATGAAAGGGTTGAGGAAATAGAACCAGTAAGCTCGGTGAAGACAATGATTTGGTAGACCAATTCCAACTGCTGTGATAGTTGTACGTCTGGTTAGAGTGGCTAGGTATTTAAACCTGAGGACACACAGTCCTCACCGTATTCTCCTTGAACGAAGGTCGCACAGACCTCATCCAATCATTTGTGGTAAGTCTTCAGGTGACTTCCAAACCTTCACAAACACGGTCACTCGGTGATCCACAATTTCCTGTTGAATGCTCTAGACCATGCCGCCTAACCGTCTGGAGGATGCATAGTCCTCAAAGGTAACAAGCGTCGGTTCCACTTTTGGATTTGTAGGTGTTTGGGTTTGGGTTTTTGGTTTTTCCTCACTAGATGATTTTCGCTCAAAGTCCTCGGAGGATGGGATGCTCTCAATGACAAGTGTCAGTTTCTCGCGGAGCAGCCAACCATCTAGTGGTTGTAGGGGGCGGCTATTTATAGCCTAGGGAGTAGCCCGACATGATAAGACATAAATGCCCTTCAATGATATGACTATTAGGTGGATAAGATATTATGGGACAGCTGGCACATAACACAACAACGGTTGGAAATTTGATGTTCAAATTCCTCAGGGCTATCATGTTCCTCACTTGTAGGCAATCCGCACTGGCGAATTCCTAACTCCTCAATCAGAACAAATTCCTCAGAGAGCAGAAGAACTTAGTCTGTGTCACTGAAGAAATTGACTGTATGGTATGAGATTTCCAATGGCTTCACTCGAAGGAATTGGTAGGTGTAGAATTTTGAGATGAGCATCACCTGGAAAGTTGTGGCACCCCGGCTCAGAGCAACCGTTTTACGATGCATTGCCAGCCCAGAGACCATGTCTTCTGGAAACACACAACATCTTGGTACAGAAAAGAACCACTTTATTGATGCTAGCGGATCAAAGTTTACATTACAACAGGTAGTGAGGCCAAGCGGCACACACAGTGCGGCTGAACAATATGTACATTCTTTAGTGAACATAAAGGCTTCAATCATAACAACTATGCGGCAGCGGAACAACGTCCTAGCGGAAGCTCCATAGCACAGGGACACCGATGTGGACACAATCTAGACTCGGACAACATTCCTCACCAACAAGGCTTTTCCTGAAAGATGGCATGACACGCCAGGTCAGTACATTGAATATACTTGCAAGCACACAACAGACATAAACATAATGACAAACAATATCATGATATTTAACAAATTATTAATAATGCAACAATATATTCAACATGATGTAATCATATCCTTGTGAGGAAAAATTCCTCTTACCAATGGTGATCACTTCTTGGATCACCACCGTAACAACCTCAAAATCTTAACCATGAATATCTCGTGATCCTTCCAGCGATCACAACCTCGACCCATACTAGGTCTAAAATAGTGATCCTTCCAGCGATCACAACCACGACAAACACTTGGTCCTGTCCAACCCAATGGCCTTCCCGCCATCATCAATAGTGCAGAGTTCATAACTTGGTGTGCATGTTTTATTAAATGTTGATCCATGGTGTGACCTACTTTCGAGCGTGGCCATAACCGTGAACTCGGCTATCGATAGATTAATACACTCTGCAGAGGTAGCACATTGTACCCACACCACGGAACCCATGGCCTCGTACTCCCATTTGGGTGGACCAATGGCATTCCGACAAAACCACTCCATTGCCATGACACTCTCTCGTCCACTCCAACCCACTCCCAACTGGGCTAGTCCTGGGTGGCCTCGTGTCTACCAAAGACACAACGACCACCATCGTGGCCAAAACGTCCCTCACGGGGACCGGTACGAAAAATCTCAACAACGAGCACACAAGGTTATGTCTGCTTACCGGGCCAGGGTACCACACGCCCATAACCTTCCCTAGTTGGAGGCACCGACCAGAGGCATGCCAACGGACCGAATAAAGGCCTTACATACCGGCAAATGTGGTTGCACTGGGAAAAACTCGATTCAGTGGCACCATGACCCGGTCAGCGATATATTCAAGTTGTATTATTATCAGGTTCAACTTAAATTGAAACTAAGCGGTGTTATAGTATGCCATGAAGTGCAACAATAAAATATGCATCACATATTACTGGAAAAGACAGAGTCAACTATATCCACACTAAGCATAACCATCAAAAACTCTTGACACTCCTCTGGTCAAGATTAAACCTCACATTAAACCGAATCCTTTCTAACAAGTTTTATCATTTTTCTCATGCAAGAAAAATAACTTCAATTAATTACTTATATCAATAACCATATTATTTCTACCATAGCAAAAATTAATTCTAGCCTCTTTATCAACTTAGTTAGCTCTAAACTTTCTGTAACAAAAGCATATTAACTTGAACAAGCACTTAACAGAATATGAATAACACAACAATGATCTATATGCATGGATTAAATCATTCATTCAAGGAGGAAAATCACAAATATTGTAGTGGCACCATGAAAATGTTGCCGTGGCTTGCCTTAGTGTAGATGAGGTTCACAAAACTCCTGCTCATCCTCAAGACAAGCTTCACTGCTCTGAAAATAATTACAAACACAAAAATAAATCATCAAGAACGCTTCTGAAAATCACCATAAAATCTAGATAGTAGGGAAAATCCCATTTTTGGTGAGCTGCTAGATTTCTTTGCAAAGAACACAATGCAAGAAGAATAAATTCATTTGGACTTATGGTTGAAAAATTATAGCTGTTTGAAGCTCTCTGTATAAATATGAATTTGAATTTAAATAAACAGACTAGAGGGGGTGGCGTCAAAGGCGTCACTACTAGGGAAAAGCCTATACACAGAATTTTACCAGTAGCGCTGTACAAAATCAAGCGCTGCTGCTACTTAGTAGCAGCGCGCGTGAATAAACCGCGCTACTGCTATGACTTTAGCAGTAGCGCGTACTAGCGAAAAGCGCTGCTGCTACGTTCGAACTGGGCGCACATGGCTAGCCCAACCTAGCAGTAGCGCGTATAATGGCCCAGCGCTACTGCTAATCTCCTTAGCTGCAGCGCGCTTACGTGTAAAGCGCTGCTGCTAACGGAAATAAAATAAAGTGAAAAACAAGTAGAAAAGTAAATGAAAATGAAAGAAATAGAAAAAGGAGAAAGGGAAAAAATAAAATGTAAAGAAAAAAAAGAAAAAAGGGAAAAAAGGAGAAAGGAATAGCAGTAGCAGGTTTCAGTAAACGCGCTATATCTAACTTAGCTATAGCGCATTTCCGGAAACACGCTACCGTTACGTTTCACTTAAACAGCGGTTTCCCCCCACCCCGCCCCCCGGCCACCAATTCTTCCCCAAATCGTCCCTCGCCCTCGCTGTCGTCTCCTCACTGCCGCCGCCCGAGGCCGCCCTCAGCCTCACCGCCGCCGCCCGAGGCCGCCCTTAGCCTCACCGCCGCCGCCGGAGGCCGCCCTCAGCCTCACAGCCGCCGCCCAAGGCCGCCCTCCACGTCACCGTCAGCGCCCTCCACCTCACCGCTGCCCGAGCCCGCCCAGGACCGCCCTTGCCCGTGCCCGAGCCCATCCTCTCCGCCCCTACCTCCGTCACCGAGCACCTCCCCACCACCGTCTCTCCCCTCTCTGTAAGTCCCCCACCCCTCCCCCTCACTCATCTCTCTCTGTATTTTAGAGAAAAAATTAGATGTTAATTAGATGTTTTTCAGTTAGGGCACTAGAGTTTTGCTAGGTTAATTAGGTTAGTAGTGCTGCTAGTAGTATTGGTACAGTAGGTTAATTAGGTGATGTTAAATGAATAACCTAAATGAATGAAATTAGGACATGTTGGAGTGATTATCGATATATGACAATGTGCCCGTTTAGTCCATACTTTCTGTATGACAAAACTTTGAGTTATGCACGGTGAAACTTTATTTGTGATGTAATTAAACCGTCCTCCTCCTCGACTAGCGAAAATCACTCTAGTTGGGGCATATTGGGGTACGATGAACTTTGTTATTTATGCTTATGATATGTTGTTTTTATTTTTGCCAAGTCTGTCTCTTTCTATTGCTCAACTATATATGTTGCATATCATCGACTCATGTGATGATGCAGGTGCATAGATCATAGATGGCGAAGAAGTGCTATGCCAGGAGTATATATACGACAAGTGGCTGGAGTGTCAGGCCCTTCCGGTTTCCGAGCGACAGGCAGTAGTTAGTTTAGAGGTTCACGCTAATGCGAAAGAGGGATACGAACTCATGTTCTCAAAGTGATAGCTCTTCTAGCGTATATCATTGTTTAGATGGATGACGATGTATTTGCATATCATTTGAGACTTGTATCGCTATTTTCGAGATGATGACGAGAGACCACTTTGTGTTGGATGATGATTATGATGATGACATGATTTGATGAGACTAATTGTATGTATATGCTATGATTACATTTGTATGTGTATGATATGCTAAAGATTATTGTATAAAGCCTATTCAAATACAAAACAAATACAAAACAAATATGCAGGAAAAAAACTAATAAATAAACTAGTAGTAGCGAGGAGGGAAATTTAGCAGTAGCGCCGCATTGTCAGTAGCGCGTCCTAGCAAACAGCGCTGCAGATAATATCAGTAGCGCCCTTTCCCAAAGAGCGCTACAGCTATTCATGTATAGCAGTAGCGTGGGACAACTGGCGCTACTGGTATACGTTAGCTGTAGCGCCTTATTAGTAGCGCCGGTGCCCGCGCTACTGAGAGGCCCAAAACCCTCGCTGCTGGTAGGCTTTTCGCTAGTAGAGCGTAAAGCCTCGGGGCGCCACCACTCGTACCGCTTCGAGCGCGTACTGAGCGGCTGACTAGCGGGCCCCGCTAGTTAGATAAAGGGGAGAGGGGAAACGAGACAGGGGGCGGCACGGCTTCGCCGGAGCAAACGCCGGCGACGAGGGCTCCTTGTCCAAAACGAGAGGGAGGGATAGAGAGAGGAGACTGAGGCGCACCTGCCCGTACCCGTAGAGTAGCTAGGGTGGTCGGACGGCGTCAGAATCTTCCTCCCTAGCGGAGACAGGAAGCAGAGCTCACCAGAGACGAAGACGACGGCGAGCAGAGGTGACTCCAGGGGCTCCAACCGGGCAGAACGGCACCACCGGAGAGTGGCGGAGGCCCTGGAAGGGTTGCCCATGCTTGGGAGGGGCCAGAGCTACGGGGACGACCCGAGGGGATCGCCGGCAAGCTCGAGCTCGGGGACAGCATCCCGCGGCCAGCTCAGCCGGGCTAAGGTCCTCTACTAGGTTGTGGAGTGTGTGGGAGTGGTGGATGATGCTCGACGAGGCTAGGGGAGGGCTCTATTTATAGCCGAGCGTCGAGGGGGGTTCGGGCTCCGCCGGTGGACACCTAGACACGGCACCCGGCGACGAGCGGCGTCAGTGAGAGATGGAGAAGGAGACGGAGCTCACGCAAGGACTATGGGCAAAAGGGGACGAGCACAGGGGCACTGGGGTGACGATGAGCACAGTGCGCATCCGCACTGTTTCCTTGGCCAGATCGTGCGCGTGCTCACTGCGGCGAGCTCCGACGTCGATGAGTGTCAGGGGAGAGTTAATGGGGCTAAGACGAAGATGGTAGCGAGGTTTGGCACGCTTAGGCAGGTGCGGAAGCGAGCACGCGATCAACAGAGGCTCGGGCGCGTCGGTCGCATGCCGGCACGCCTGGACGAACGGGGTCACCGCGTGAACTCTGACCTCTTGCCGACCTAAGCCAAAATTTCATGTCTGGCATGTTGTTTGTGGTAGTATTGAATGTTACCACGCTTTGCTTTGGATCCAGATGCAGTAGAAAAGATTTCACAAGCCTAGTAAGTTTCTGATCAGTAACTTTGAGCGCTTACTGTGGTCGAACGGCTGGGAGTTGGGAGCTGAGTTTTGGAGGGTAGCAATCATCTACTAAGGTGATGATGCACAAGAAAAATCAGCCCCAAAGGAGCAAATAAAATGGTAGTTGCTATAGAAACTACCATTTCTGTCCAGAACAGAAAATATTTTCTGTAGCAAAAATATTCAAAAAAGTGATGCAATATTTTTGCTCAGGAAGGTGCCCTAGGGTTCCAAGAATATTTGTGAATTTTCTCAGATTTTTGTGGGCAAGAAAAGTTATGGTTGCTTTGGAGCACATTGATGTAGCTAGGCTTTAAGAGAGGGAAATGAATATTTTTCATTAAGGAAAAATATTCCAAATATTATTTTGAGATGAACCATAGGGGGAATGATGGTTAGAGAGGGAAATGGGACACTTGGGTGAAAGCCAAGGGGTACCCAAGTGTTTAAGTCCATATGAAATGATTCAAAAACTCCAAATTTCAAAATCAATCCACTGAAAATCAGGCAAATAAAGGAGGAAAAAAAACAAGGCTATCACAAACCTCCCCCACTTAGAATGAATCTCGTCCTCGAGATTCGGTTGCTTGCAAAAACCATTCTGGATAATGTGGCTTGAGAAACTCTTCTCGTTCCCACGTGGATTCTGACTCTCTGTGATGCTGCCACTGAACCTTGTAGATCTTTCTTACATTGCTGTGAGTGACCCTTTCCATCTGATCCAAAATTTTAACCGCCCTCTCTTAATATGTTAAGTCCTTTGCCAACTCTACCTCAGTCATAGCAGTCTTTTTCTCAGGCGGCAATATGCATCGCCTCAACTGTGAAACGTGGAACACGCTGTGCACGTCCAACAATTCAGGGGGTAGTTCCAACTGATATGCAATAGTACCCACTCGTGACATAAGTGGAAATGGACCAATAAATCTAGGTGCCAACTTTCCACGAGTCTGAAATCTCTTGACTCCTTTCATAGGAGTGACTCAGAGGTATACATGTTCTCTAGGTTCAAAACTGATCTGTCGGTGCTTTGCATCATAGTAACTCTTCTGTCGGGATTTGGCCAATTGCAATCTGCCTAGGATTTCCTTAACTTGTTTCTCAGCTTCCATCATGAGATATGTTCCGAAGATACTGCTATCTCCGGTTTGAGACCAATTAATGGAGTGCGGCACTTACGGCCATACAAAGCCTCATATGGTGACATTTTTAGGCTGGTCTGGAAGCTGTTGTTATAAGAGAACTCGACATATGACAGACAGTCTTCCCATTTAGATCCTTGGTCCAAAGCAGAGGCTTGCAGCATATCTTTGAGTATTTGGTTCACCCGCTTTGTCTGTCCATTGGTTTGGGGATGATAAGCGGTACTGTATTTCAGTGTTGTTCCCAAGGCTTGATGGAGACGTGACCAAAAAATGGATGTAAAAAGTGAACCTCGGTCAGAAGTGATGGTTCGGGGTACTCCATGCAGACTGACTATCCTGGATACATACAACTGTGCAAGTTGATCTGCTCGATATGTGGTTCTGATCGGGATAAAGTGAGCAACCTTGGTTAAGGTGTCCACTATGACCCAGATTGCATCATTGCCTCTCGGAGTCTTGGCCAGTCCTGTGATGAAATCCATGCAGACATTATCGAGACTGGTAGGGGTTGGAGAAGTCCGGCTGGCTTCTGATGGTCTGCCTTTACCTTGTTGCATATGTCGCAACAGGCTACAAAATAAGCGATGTCTTTCTTCGTCCCATCCCACCAAAATAATTGTCGCAGATCTTCATACATTTTCGTGCCTCCAGGGTGAATAGAATATGAAGATTCATGTGCTTCTGATAGGATTTTCTGCTTTATATCCGCCTGATTTGGTACACAAATTCTTCCACCGAATTGGAGAGTACCGAATTGATCCTTTGAGAAATCTGAAGTCTGTCCTGCTACCACATTCTTGGCACGTTTCTGCAGAATGGTGTCATCTAGCTGTGCCTTGCGGATCTCTTCCTTAAGGGTGGGGGCGACTTCGAAAATATTAGCAAGGCCAACATCAATTGCGGATCTCCTGTTGAAGTTTAGGAGGCAAGGATTCCAATATGACATTCAGGCAGACAGGCTTTCGACTGAGTGCATCGGCGACCATGTTGGCCTTACCCGTGTGGTAATTTATTCCAAGATCATAATCCTTGACTAACTCGATCAACCTTCGTTGACAGAGATTTAAATCTTGCTGAGTAAATATATACTTGAGACTTTTGTGATCGGTACAAATTTGGCACCTCTTCCCGATGAGATAGTGTCTCCAAATTTTTAGAGCATGAACCACCGCTACAAATTCCAGATCATGAGTGGGATAATTTCCCTTGTGGGGTCGTAGCTATCGCGATGCATAGGCTACTACCTTGTCGTCTTGCATAAGTACGCATCCAAGTCCTTGTCTGGAGGCGTCATAGTACACATCAAAATTGCGGTAGATATCTGGAAGGGTTAACACTGGTGCGGTCGTCAGACGTATCTTTAGCTCATTAAAACTTTTCTCACAGTCCTCAGTCCATTCAAACTTCTTATCCTTTTTGAGCAGCTCCGTCATGGGTTTAGAAATCTTGGAAAACCCTTCAATGAAATGACGGTAATACCCGGCTAATCCAAGAAAACTCTGGATATGTGATACGGTTGTGGGTGGCAACCAATCTAGCACATCCTTGACTTTTCATGGGTCCACAGCTATACCGTCGGTGGATAGCACATGTCCAAGGAATCCAACCTGCTTGAGCCAAAATTCACATTTACTGAATTTGGCGTATAGCTGATGGTCGCGGAGTCATTGTAACACTCCCCGGAGGTGTTCCTTGTGATCTTCTTCCCTCCTCGAGTAAATAAGTATGTCATCAATGATGACTACCACGAACTTATCGAGGAAGTCCATGAATACCTTGTTCATCATATGCATGAAGAAAGCAGGGGCGTTGGTGAGACCAAAGGACATAACTGCATATTCATAAAGACCGTACCGAGTGGTAAAGGCGGTCTTAGGAATATCCTCCTTTTTAATCCTGAGCTGATGATATCCAGTCCGTAAATCAACCTTGGAGAATACTTTGGCCCCACTGAGTTGATCAAACAAGTCATCAATCCCTAGCAGCGGATATTTATTTTTGACGGTGACATCGTTCAACTGACGGTAGTCCACGCACATGTGGAGGATGCCATCCTTTTTGTCCACAAAGATAGCAGGTGATCCCCTGGTGAAGAGCTAGGACGGATATATCCTTTCTGGAGCATTTCATCAAGCTGTTTCTTTAGCTCCACTAATTCTGATGAGGTCATCCGGTAATACTTCTTGTATAACGGTGCAGTTCCGGGCACAATATGTATTGCGAACTCAAGCTCTCGATCTGGTGGCATGCCTGGCAGCTCTTCTAGAAATACATCAGGAAACTCACTGACCACAGGAAATAATTCCAATTCAGCCACAACGGTGAAGGTCATTTCTTTCTCGGGTATGCTTCTGTGAGCATAGAATTTGGTAGTCTGCCCCTTTTGACTGGTCAAAGTTACTTCTCGAGTCGAGAAATTTATGCATACTTGGTATTGAGTCAGCCAATTCATACCCAAGATAACATCCAGTTTAGTAGACTCAATAATTATCAAAGAAGTTGAAAAGTAGACTTCGTTGACATTGATTTCAGATTATGGCAGACCAGATTGCTCTTGATTAAGGATCCCGGGGTTTGTACCAGCATATTCTTGCCCAAAAGCGAATAAGGAAATTTGTTTTGGGCAACAAAACTCCGAGAGATAAAAGAGTGGGAAGCCCATAGTCAAATAAAATTACTGCAGGTATGTTGTTAACAGGAAACATACCAATGACAAATTCGGGGTTTTCTTGGGCTTCATCTGCGGAGAGGTGATGAACATGCCCAGTGATGTGGTGCCGGTCCGGGCGTGATTCCATAAAGTTGACTTGTGGCCCGAATAGAGCATTCACCTCGCTGTTCTAGGGACACTGTCTGGCATAATGTCCGGTTTTCCCACAACTGAAGCAACCATTGATGCCCTGGCGCTCCTCATGCACTGGGTTGGGCACGACATTCTTGACTTGGGTGGTGGTCTTGTTAACATTATGTTGCCAATTGGGCTTGTATTCCACCTGAGTCTGCTGCCAGGTACGAGCCTTTTGCACGGGTTGCCCATCCTTCTTTGGCTCAAACTTGCGCTTGTGGTCATTATTGACAGGCCTGTTGTCTGACACGAGCTTGTGCTCCCTTCCCGCAATGAAAGCTTTGTTCACCAGAGTTTGAAAATCTGGGAAATCAAACATGCTGAGAGTACACCGGAGTTGCAGGTTTAATCCACCAAGAAATCTGTCAATATTTCTTTCTTAAGTGGCCACGTCATGAAGGGAGTAACATGACAAATGATTGAATTTTTGCAAATATTCAACCACAGACTGATTTCCTTGGATGAGCGTGAGAAATTCTTGCTGCTTATTCTTCATAATTCCAGTAGGGATATGATATTTCCGAAACTGATCCATGAATTTCGACCAGGTGATTTCCTCATCAGCAGGCTACATGGCTTTTATATTTTCCCACCATATGGCAGCAGCGCCTTCAAGATAATGAGTTGCAAATGGAACTTTATCCCCTTCTTTAGTACAAGCAATCTCAAGTTTCCTCTCAATGGTTCGCAGCCAATCGTCTGCTTCCAAGGGGTCAATAACCTGACTGAAACTGGGAGGCTTGATCCTTTGAAAATCTGACAGCTTTGAGTGATGACCGTTCTGATTCCCATTCTGCCCAACCATATCATGCACACTTTTTAAAATTTCAATCAGATCATTATTCTGTCTTTCCTCAAACATTCCTAGCAGTTGCTCGATGGAGGGTGGATTTGGCGGTGGAGGCGATGGTGGAACGTACGGCTTGGGGGAGTGTCCTGCCTGTCGTGTGGAACGACGAACAGGAGTACCCTCGTGAACGTTGCTACTGCTGCCTCCCCGCGGCATTCTATTGTGATTTTTCCCAAGACAACAGAACCGAGATGAGAAGCATTCAAAATAAATTGGGGAAAGGCCAGCAACAGAAGCCCAAGAAAAAACAAAATGACGAATAAAACATGGTGAAAGAAATAGAGTTCCAACATAATTATACATAGGCTCATACATGAAAGATACATAACATGACAATTTCAACTACCCTCATACATTAAACGAAACCTCATGACTCGTATGACTACACTCGTACATCATCCGGACGACTGCAAATACTTAGAAGCTCTACTGTTCTACTGGGGCTGCGGGGTCCTCTCCTGACTTGGATCCTGAACTGACATCGTTAACTAAGACCTATGGGTTAAAGGTAACATGGCGACGTTTCCTCTAGGGCTCTCCCTCAGGGGCAGGTGCAGCACCGGGGCTACAGGAGTAGTGAGAAGTAAAACCCACTCAGCAGGAGCACTGAGAGGATTCACGGTCGAGGCGCCTGAGCTACTCGGAGGAGTAACCGGTCAAACAGGGGAACTAGAACTGACTGGAATATAAGGAGTAAATCCCAGGGAGGATGGACTAGTGGCAGATCTAGTATAGACTAGAGCAGATGCTAAAGAAGTACGAGCACGAGTCAGCTCTCGAGCCAGCTCGTGGATCATAAGATAGCTGGTGGTGATGTAACAAGCAAGATGGCTAGTAACACTATCAGACTCCGGATCAATGATAGGGAAGCGGACACGACCATTGTCGTGCAGAGAAGGATAGTAGTAGAAACCTAGGTGGTTCTGCATCCGGACCTCGTTGTAACGAAGCTCAACAAGGACCTCGAATGCAGCAAACTAGACACCCTGGGATGCCTTAGAAGCGTAACCACTCCGAGAGGTATGAGTGTAAGTGCTGGAGTCGGAACTGGTGCGCAGAGTAACCACTACGTGATACTCATACAATGAGTTAGCTAGACGCTCCCGATACACACGATAAACTGGATCGTCACTGAGGGGGTACAACAGACGCCACACATTACGAAGAAGATGCGGCGACGTGTACGTCATCAGCTACAACTGGCACGGATACGGCACCGGAGCCATCTACACTCACAACCATTAGTAGGTTAGCATAAAAATAAGACAAGTATATGCAATGCAACAACAAGCTACCAATGCTACCGGCACTCAACGTAAACTCGTATCTACCGTCTAGTCAACACGTCGTAGTCTAGCATGGCCTACAGTCAGCGCGTCTCTAATACCAAGCGTTGTGGCACCCCGTCCCAGAGCAACCGGTTTACCATGCATTGCCATCCCAGAGACCATGTCTTCTGCCAACACACAACATCTTGGTACAGAAAACAACTGCTTTATTGATGCTAGTGGATCAAAGTTTACATTACAACAGGTAGCGAGGCCAAGCGGCACACACGCTGCAGCTGAACAATATGTAAATTATTTAGTGAACATAAAGGCCTCGATCATAACGACTACACAGCAGCGGAAAAACGTCGTAGCGGAAGCTCCATAGCACAAGAACAACGTCTAGACTCGGACAACATTCCTCTCCAACAAGGCTTTTCCTGAAAGCTGGCATGACATGCCAGGTCAGTACATTGAATGTACTTGCAATCTCACAACAGACATAAACATAATGATAAACAATATCATGATATTTAACAAATTATTAATAATGCAACAATATATTCAACATGCTATGATCATATCCTTGTGAGGAAAAATTCCTCTTACCAACGGTGATCACTTCTTGGATCACTGCCGTACCAACCTCAAAATCTTAACCGTGAATATCTCGTGATCCTTCCGGCGATCACAACCTCGACCCATACTAGGTCTAAAACAGTGATCCTTCCGGCGATCGCATCGATGACCAACACTTGGTCCTGTCCAACCCAATGGCCTTCCCGCCATCATCGACAGTGTAGAGTTCATAACTTAGTGTGCTAGTTTTATTAAAAGTTGACCCATGGTGTGACCTACTTTCGAGCGTGTCCGTAACCGTGGACTCGGCTATCGATAGATTAATACACTCTACAGAGGTAGCGCACTGTACCCACACCACGGAACCCATGGCCTCGTACTCCCATTCGGGTGGACCAACGGCATTCCGATGAAACCACTCCATTGCCATGACACTCTCTCGGCCACTATGACCCACTCCCAACTGGGCTAGTCCTGGGTGGCCCCGTGTCTACCAAAGACACAACGACCACCGTCGTGGCCAAAACGTCCCTCACGGGGACCGGTACCAAAAATCTCAGCAACGGTACCAAAATGTCTACTTACCGGGCCAGGGTACCACATGCCCATAACCTTCCCTAGTTGGAGGCACCGACCAGAGGCATGCCAACGGACCGAATAAAGGCCTTCCCATATAGGCAAATGTGGTAGCACTGGGAAAAACTCGATTCAGTAGCACCATGACCCGGTCAACGATATATTCAAGTTGTATTATTATCAGGTTCAACTTAAATTGAAACTAACCGGTGTCGTAGTATGCCATGAAGTGCAAAAATAAAATATGCATCACATATTAACGGAAAAGACAGAGTCAACTATATCCACACTAAGCATAACCATCAACTACTCTTGTCACTCCTCTGGTCAAGATTAAACCTCACATTAAATAGAATATTTTCCAACAAGTTTTATCATTATTCTCATGCAAAAAAATAACTTCAATTAATTACTTATATCCATAACCATATTATGTCTACCATAGCAAAAATTAATTCTAGTCTCTTTATCAACTTAGTTAGCTCTAAACTTTCTGTAACACAAGCATATTAACTTGAACAAGCACTTAACAGAATATGAATAACACAACAATGATCAATATGCATGGATTAAATCATTCATTCAAGTAGGAAAATCACAAATATTGCAGTGGCACCATGAAAATGTTGTTGTGGCTTGCCTTAGTGGAGATGAGGTTCACAAACCCCGTGGTGATCGTCAAGACAAGCTTCACTGCTCTAAAAACAATTACAAACACAAAAAGAAATCATCAAGAACCCTTTGGAAAATCACCATAAAATCTAGACAGCGGGGAAAAATCCCATTTTTGGTGAGCTACTAGACTTCTTTGCAAATAACACAATGCAAAAAGAATTAATTCATTTGGACTTATGGTTGAAAAGTTATAGTTGTTTGAAGCTCTCTGGATAAATATGAATTTGAATTTAAATAAACAGACTGGAGGGGGTGACGTCGAAGGCGTAAAGCCTCGGGGCGCCACCACTCGTACCGCTTCGCGTGCGTACTAAGTGGCTGACTAGTGGGCCCCACTAGTCAAATGAGGGGGAGAGGGGAAACGAGACAGGGGGTAGTGTGGCTTCGCCAAGGCAAACACTGGCGACGAGGGCTCCTTGGCCAAAACGAGAGGGAGGGATCGAGAGAGGAGACTGAGGCGCACCTGCCCGTACCCGTAGAGTAGCTAGGGGTGGTCAGACGGTGTCGGAATCTTCCTCCCTAGAGGAGACAGGAAGCAGAGCTCGCCGGAGACGAAGACGACAACGAGTAGAGGCGACTCCATGGGCTCCAACCGGGCGGAACGGCACCACTGCAGAGTGGCGGAGGCCCTGGAAGGGTTGCCCAGGCCTGGGAGGGGTCGGAGCTACGGGGACGACCCAAGGGGATCGCCGGCGAGCTCGAGCTCGGGGACGGCGGCCCGTGGCCTGTCCAGCTGCGATACGGTCCTCTACTAGGTTGTGGAGTGTGTGGGAGTGGTGGATGATGCTCGAGGAGGCTAGGTGAGGGCCCTATTTATAGCCGAGCGTCGAGGGGGGTTCGGGCCCTGTCGGTGGACACCTGCACACAGCGCCCGGCGACGAGCGGCGTCAGTTAGAGAGGGAGAAGGAGACGGAGCTCACATGGGGACTGTGGGCGAACGGGGACGAGCACAGGGGCACTGGGGTGACGTCGAGCACAGTGCGCAACGCAATGTTTCGTTGGCCGGACCGTTTCTGTGCTCGCTGCGGCGAGCTCTGGCGTCGGCGAGTGCCAGGGGAGAGTTAATGGGGCTAAGATGAAGATGGTGGCGAGGTTTGGCACGCTTAGGCAGGCGGGGAAGCGAGCACGTGATCAACAGAGGCTCGGGCGCGTCGCAGAGCATGTTGGCCGCATGCAAGCATGCCTGGACGAATGTGGTCACCGCGTGAACTTTGAACTCATGTCGACCTAAGCCCAAACTTATTTTCTGGCATGTTGTTCGTGGTAGTTTTGAATGTTACCACGCTTTGGGTTGGATATATACGCAATAAAAAAGATTTCATAAGCCTAGTAAGTTTCTGATCAGTAACTTTGAGAGCTTACTGTTGTCAAATGGCTGGGAGTTGGGAGCTGAGTTTTGGGGGGTAGCAATCATCTACTAAGGTGATGATGCACAAGAAAAATCAGCCCCAAAGGAGCAAGTAAAATGGTAGTTGCTGTAGAAACTACCATTTTTGTCTAGAACAAAAAATATTTTCTGTAGCAAAAATATTCCAAAAAGTCATGCAATATTTTTGCTCGGGAAGCTGCCCTAGGGTTCCAAGAATATTTGTGAATTTTCTTAGATTTTTGTGGGCTAGAAAAATTGCGGTTGCTTTGGAGCACATTGATCTAGCTAGGGTTTAAGAGAGGGAAATGAATATTTTTCATTAAGGAAAAATATTCCAAATATTATTTTGAGATGAACCAGAGGGGAATGATGGTTAGAGAGGAAAATGGGACACTTGGGTGAAAGCCAAGGGGTACCCAAGTGTATAAGTCCATATGAAAGGATTCAAAAACTCCAAATTTCAAAATCAATCCACTAAAAATCAGGCAAATAAAGGAGGGCAAAAACCAGGCTGTCACAAAACCTTTCCTTAGTTTTACCTCGACCCCCTTTAATAGTATGGTGTTTCCTATGACTCAACAAAGAGAAAATGAAACTACGAAAACAAAAGTCTTCATGCTTCATGTTCCTCGCGTGAATATCAAGTCTTCATGGTCACACCAATTTCTTCACTTTCAAAGTATTCGGAAAGTCTTCAGAGATCCAAAGTCTTAAGTTAAAGACATTCATTTTTAAGGGTCGACTTTCTCTGTAAATATCAAACTCCTCATAGACTTATAGACCTGTGTACACTCACAAACGCATTAGTCCCTTAACCTATAAGTATTCAATACACCAAAATCACTATGGGGCACTAGATGCGCTTACAATGTAGCGATCCGACCTCAGACGGTCAAATCTCTGTGTTCAGTGTCATCCCTTTATCGGTAATATTGACACACATAGTACTCGAAGGATTTATAACAGAGTAGCAATCACACACTTATTACATCGAATGTCTCAAAAGAGAACTTATTACAATAAATATGGCTTAAGGCCATCTAATTAAGATAACATCAGAAGGCTTGGAAGATAAACTGAATCCATCAACTCCAACGACATAGCTGAGTGCATGACAAATGACCTAGCACACCTTACTCTTCGCCTGAAAAGTCTGCAACATGATATGTTGCAGCCCGAAACGGGTCAGCACATGGAATATTCTGGCAATATAACACAGTAGAGCAATGAACAGAATAAATGCTATCACTACATGCATATATGGCTGGTGGAGGCTCTATGGTTATATTGTTTTGCGGAAAGCCAATTTTTTCCTACAACAAAGGAATATGTTTTATTTAACTATCATGGTAGTTGAAACATCATTGAGAAGGTTCCTCCAACTCAATCCCAATTAAAGTAGTCATTAACATCCGTCAAATTAATTTAGAGTGATGAGATCAAGTCAATAATTCAAGTACCAGATACTCAAGATGTCCATAATCGGGGACACAGCTAACCAAGATTAGTTTAGACACTCTACAGAGGTTTGCGCACTTTTCCCAACAAGACTCGATCTCCTCCGTTTGATTTCTCGCACTACATGGTGTTTGAGAAATGGATGACCGAGACACAGTCTTTCAGAAGCATTAACTCTTTTCCCTGGGTGGACAGTTACACCTACTTTCCCCTACATCTGCTAGCCCAGCACCGAAAGAGGACACGCAACATACTCAACTATGCTAGATCCCATAATGGCTTGTGGCTGCACACGGAAGTTTCTAGCATGAATAATCTTATGATCCCTTTGAGCCTAGGTGGCGGACCGTAGGATGATCACACGGGTACTCCGGGATATCCTAGAACAACACTGGATTCTCCAGGTGCCCACAAGCAATCCACCCAGAGGTGTATTAAAGTTGCCACCTTAAGTTGAACCATTAATTAACAACTCACATCTGTCATGGTTACACTCAAACCCAAACCACGTCTAGGAGCATAGCATGGTAATATAAGCAATGCGTAGAAGTAACTCCCAAGGGTTTGATTATAAAACTGGTAATAGGTTCTACCTCATCATCTACTTCCCAGACCCACATGTTAAGAGATCCTACTCATGCAATGTGTGATGGTTGAAACTAATGCATAAAAAATAAAGGGGTATGATCAAAGTGTTACTTGCCTGGCTGACGATTTGCAAATCCTAGTGACTCGTAGTAGCATGCTTCGCACTCTGGGAATTCTAACACAAACAAACAATACATACATAAGCACTCAAGCAAAGATGCATGGGTAAAACTCAAATAACAAGATCTAACGAGATAATTCAACTAAAGAACTCTAGTTTGCAAAAAGAATCAAATCAAACGGAGCAACAAAACTCAAATTACGAAAGAAACAAGATCTGTTTACTAATCTTGACTAAAGTCCAATTTTACAGTACCAAAATCTTGTTCAAGTTAGTTAAACAGAAAGAGGACTTCGAGACGAAGATCTAGGCGCTTGTTTCACCTGATTTGGATAGACGAGCGAAAAGATAAACTAAAACAAAGATTAGGGCAGAAATCGCGATCCAAAATAATCACAGAAAAACCCTAGAAAATTAAAATGAGACAAACAGGCTAACGAACGTTCGCTGTCTTCAGCTAACTGATGAACAACATTCGTTAAAACGAGCGTACGGACGAACGTCCGTTATTTAACTAAACCACAAAAACGAACCGATCTAATAACAAAACGAATCTAGGGATTACAAAAAAACCGATGGGTTTTCTAAAAAACCGAGACGGTGGCGGTGGCGGTTTCTACCTTCGGCGAGTGGCGACGGTGGTGCGAAGTGGCGGCGGCGGTGCGGGTTTCGAGGCAGGGCGCTAGAGTTTCGAGGCGGGGCTGGCGGCGCTGCGGGCTTCGGGCCTCGCCCTTTAAAGGCCGGCCGGGCGGTGTCCGGGTTGGGCACGACCCGGTTAGGTCGGTGCATTTTTTTAAAAAATCCTGGCACAGAAAAACAAATAAAAGAAATACTAAACGGTTTCCCAAAATCCTGAACTAAATTTTCACGGTCCTCTAATAATATTGCGGACAAAGTGAATACTTATTTGGCCTCTAAATGCAATTTTGGAAAAACACATATTTTTCTTAATTCAAATAAAATAGCAATAAAAGTCCAAAAGAAAATATTTATTTGATTTTAATATTTTTCCTCCAATATTCCCTTTATTTTGGAGAAGTCATATTATCTCATCTCTTATATTTTAATGTGAAATATTTTCAGATAGAAAAATAATTAAAACCAAAGTGATCCTCCTTTCGATATTTGATAAAATTCAAATATCAAAATCGTGAATCCCCAACTCTATCCGTGGGTCCTTGAGTTGCTTAGAATTTCGAGGATCGCAAAGCAACAATGCAGTAAAAATATGATATCCATGAATGACCTATGTATAATGTTCCAAATTGAAAATTTGGTATGTTACAAACCTACACCCTTAAGATGAATCTCATCCTCAAGATTCGGGTTGGCTAGAAAATAGGTGTGGGTGGTCTTTGCATAGATCATCCTCTCGTTCCCAGGTGGCTTCATCCTCGGTATGGTGGCTCCACGAAACTTTGCAAAACTTGATAACTTTGCTACGAGTAACTCGTCTGGCAAACTCGAGAATCTTGACTGGTTTCTCCTCATATGTCAAATCACTATCCAACTGAATTGCTTCCAGGGGCACTGTATCTCTTAGGGGTATATCGGCCATCTCTGCATGGCACTGCTTCAACTAGGAAACGTGAAAAACATCATGAACTCCTGACAGTCCTTTGGGTAATTCCAACTTGTAGGAAACCTCTCCCATGCGTTCCAAAATACTTTAGGGTCCTACAAATCTCGTGGCTAACTTTCCCTTAACTCCAAAACGTTTACTCCTCATAGTGGTGACACACGAAGATATGTTCTGTCTCCGATTTCATAGACTACCTCCTTATGTTTTGAATCTGCATAACTCTTCTGCCTGGACCGAGCTACCTTCAGTCTATCTCGAATTAGCTTAACCTTTTCTTCGGACTCCTTAATCAAATCTGGTCCAAACAACTGATGGTCTCCAACTTCATCCCACATCAATGGTGTTCTACACCTCCTTCCATACAAGGCTTCGAAAGGTGCCATCTTCAAACTGGCCTGGTAGCTGTTATTGTATGAGAACTCCGCATAGGGCAAATTATCATCCCAACTAGATACTTAATCTAGCGCACAAGCTCTAAACATGTCCTCCAGAATCTGATTGACTCTCTTGGACTATCCATCTGTGTACGGATGAAAAGTTGCGCTGAACTCTAGCCTGGTATCCAAAGTATGGTGCAGCCGGTGCCAAAACTTTGACGTAAATTGCGTTCCTCTAGCTGATACGATGGTCCTCGGAACTCCATGAAGACATACGATCCTGGTCATATATATCTTGGCCAACTTCACACTGGTAGAAGTGGTCTTCACGGGGATAAAGTGAGCTACTTTGGTCAAGCGATCCACTACTACCCAGATAGAATCATATCCCGCTCGGGTCCTGGGTAATCCAGTGATAAAATCCATGCCAAGCTTGTCCCACTTCCATCCGGGTATCGGCATAGGCTGCAGTAATCCTGCTGGCTTCTGATGTTCTGCCTTCACTCTCTGACATACATCACATATGGCTACATACTCAGCAATATCCTTCTTCATTCCATTCCACCAAAAATGATCCTTCAAATCGAAATACATCTTGGTGTTTCCAGGGTGTATCGAGTATGGTGAGTCATGTGCCTCCTGTAGTATTAACTTCCTGATCTCTGCATTATTGGGCACATAAAAACAGTCCTCGAACCACAAGGTGTCGTGCTCGTCCTCACGAAAACCTTTGGCTTTTCCTTCACTCATCTTCTCCTTTATCTCCGCAATTTCCTTGTCATCCTTCTGAGCTTCGCGAATCTTTCCCAACAATGTAGATTTAACTTCCATCGCTGCAACAAAACCTCTAGGAACAATCTCCAAGCAGAATTCCTTGAGATCGTCGGCTAACTCCTTTGGCAAACCTCGTGTTACTAAGGTATTGGCATAACTCTTCCGGCTCAAAGCGTCTGCTATGACATTGGCCTTTGCTGGATGATAGTGCATCTTCATATCATAATCCTTTATAAGCTCCAACCATCTCCTCTGCCTGAGGTTGAGCTCCTTCTAAGTAAAAATGTACTTCAAACTATTGTGATCCGTGTACACATCACAACGGTTTCCAATAAGAAAATGTCTCCAGGTCTTGAGCGCCTACACTACAGCTGCTAAATTCAAATCATGGGTGGCATAATTCAACTCATGCGGTCGAAGTTGACGTGAGTCATACGAAACAACTCTTCCGTCTTGCATAAGTACTACTCCATGTCCTAAGCGAGAGGCATCGCAATACACTTGGAAATCCTTGCGTGTATCTGGCAGAATCAGCACTGGGGCCATAGTCAAACGTTTCTTGAACTCCTCGAAACTTGCTTCACATTATTCAGTCCAATAGAACTTGGTGTCCTTCTTCAACAACACCGTCATGGGCTTCGCAATCTTGGAAAAATTCTCGATGAATCTCTGATAATATCCCGCGAGTTTAAGAAAACTACGGATCTCTCCAACTGAGGTGGGTGCCAACCACTCAGTGACTGACTGAACCTTGGTAGGGTCTACTTCTATACCCTCTCCTGATATAACATGTCCAAGGAATCCAACTTCCTTCAACCCAAACTCACATTTGCTGAACTTGGCGTATAACTGGTGTTCCCTGAGCTTCTCGAGAACTAAGTGCAAATGGTCCTTATGCTCCTCTTCATTCTTCGAGTACACCAAAATGTCATCAATGAACACCATGACAAATTTATCCAAGAACTCCATGAACACCTTGCTCATCATACTCATGAAATAGGCAGGGGCATTAGTCAATCCGAATGACATAACCGTATACTCATACAGCCCGTACCTGGTGGTGAAAGCTGTCTTAGTTATATCTTGTTCTCGAATCTTCAGCTGTTGGTATCCTGATCGAAGATCGATCTTGGAAAATACTTTTGCTCCTTGCAGCTGGTCAAACAGATCATTGATCATTGGCAGTGGGTACTTGTTCTTGATTGTTACTTCATTCAATGCTCGATAATCAACAACCATTCTTGGAGACTTATCCTTCTTCTCAACCAAGAGCACTGGGGCTCCCCATGGTGACGAACTTCGTTGAATGTAACCTTTCTCCAATAACTCCTTGATTTGTTTCTTAATCTCATCTAGATCATTTGCGGGCATTCGATATGGTCTCTTCGATATTGGTCCGGTGCCTGGCAATAGCTCTATCAAAAACTCAATATCTTGATCTGGCGGCATACCTGGTAGTTCCTCTGGAAAATCCTTCACTACAGGCACTTCCTCCTGTACAACTCCCGAGAGGGAATTTACGTGAGTACTCTTAGGAGTATACTTGGATACATACTTAATCCTTTCCCCTTCCGGTGTGGTGAGCAGAATTGACTTATTGGCACAATCGATGTTTCCTCCATACATCGATAGCCAATCCATACCGAGTATCACATCCAATCCTTGGGATTCCAAAATTATCAAGTCTGAGGGGAAAACATGCCTACATATGGTCAATGGCATCTGAAAACATCCCTGAATTGCCATATACTCCGCTCCTGGTGATCTTACTAACATAGGTGTCCTAAGTACTCTAGTGGGCAACTTACATTTATAAACGAATCCCCTTGAAATGTATGAATGCGATGCACCAGTATCAAAAAGAACTACCGCAGTAAATGACTTAACCAAAAACTTACCGATAACTGCATCTGGCTGCTCCTCAACCTCCTCCATGTTCACGTGGTTCACTTGTACCTTGTTGAAAGGGTTGGGCTTCTTCCCAGAGCTTCCACTGACATTTCCATTCTTTGCTTCAGAACACTCAGTGGCATAGTGTCCAGTCTTCCCGCACTTGAAACAAGTGATGTGACTTAAATCCTTCTTGGCGGGCATGCTTGGGTTAGAGCGGTTCTGGTTGCTGCCCGCTCCACTCCCATTTCTAGTCCTAGGGCCATGGTGGTTATGCAAAATTCCACCATTGTGGTTATGGCCTCCATGGTTATGGGTAAATCCTCCCGGGCTCAGGGTGAAATGGGGTTTTTGTTGAGCTCCTGAATTGTACCTTCCTTTCCCATACTTCCTCTTGCGGCTCTCTATCTGCTGCTGCTTCCCTTCAATCATAAGAGCCTTATCTACCAACTCCTGGTAGTTGTTGAATGTTGCCACCATCAACTGCATACTCATCTCATCGTTCTGCCCTTCCATAAACTTCTCTTGTTTCGCGGCATCGATGGCCGCGTCATCTGGGGCATAACTTGCTAGCTTGCTAA
This sequence comes from Triticum aestivum, assembly GCF_018294505.1. Classification (NCBI taxonomy): domain Eukaryota; kingdom Viridiplantae; phylum Streptophyta; class Magnoliopsida; order Poales; family Poaceae; genus Triticum; species Triticum aestivum. The sequence goes on from NC_057797.1 coordinate 321,539,288, forward strand.
ACTCCACGTACTGCCCTATAGTACGGTTGCCCTGGCGTAAGTTGCGAAACTCACGCTTCTTCATACTCATAGCTCCAATTGAGACATGAGCAGTGCAGAATGCTTGCTAAAACTGCTCCCAAGTAACATTGGCTAGGGGCAAAGTGGCTATGTGATTTTCCCACCATGCGGCTGCGGGTCCATCCAATTGGTGTGCGGCAAAACACACCTTCTCAGCATTTGTGCGACCGGCAGTGGTTAACTCCCTTCCAATCCCGCGTAGCCAGTCATCCGCAACTATGGGCTCAGTGCTACTAGAAAACACCAGTGGTTGTAACCTCAGAAAATGGGCTAAGTTGTCAACTAGAGGTGGTGGTGGTGGGTTCTTGTTGTTGTTGTTGCCCTGATTCTGAACTAGCAACTGCATCAGTGTATTCTGTTGCTAGATCAAATAAGTGAACTCCGGTGGAAAAGCAAATCCGGGTCACGTCTCGGAGGCATCTGGTGGGTTTAGAGGGGGAGATTAGAATAGACTGAGGTCTAATGAGAAAGCACTACCCATATGCACATGAGACAAAACACAATCAATATCACACCAAAACAATATCAAGCAAGGGCATATATTTGATCTAACTATCATTGCAGTGCTCAGACTACTAATATATACATGGGGAGAATACTACTAATCATATGGTGGTCATCTAGCAATTTTGATCGGTGGAAGACTCCATGATATATGCTCCAGCTTGATCTTCATAATCATCATCACTACCATCAGGGTCGGAGTCGATGTCGTCGATGATGATGTAGTCTTCATAATAAATCTCCTTGGGTTCGTGATCTTCTCCTCCTGGCTCGAGGTCTCCCACGAACACTCCTAGCTTCCTTGTCAGGTCGTCATTCTTCTCCACAAGTATCATCATTTCCTCCTCATATCCATCGCGTGTAGACTTGAGTTCCTCTTATAGCTCTGTGATCCTGGTCATCGCCTTCTTCAAATCTACCATGCGTGCACACATCTGGTTCTCCTAGCGACGAATGTGATGATTTAACTCCTGGATGAAGGCTGCAATGGACCTGTCCCTCCTAGTGGTGACTATCTCCCATTGCTCATCTCGGCACCCACATATCTAGTAGATAGTTTCCTTAAGCTCCTTGTGATAAGCTTCGCCGATGCATCCCACGGTGATGTGGGTTGCCATGCTCTTTCCTAGACTCTAGGTTGGTGCATCAAAGGAAAACTCTATGGGCTCAGTGACTGACGTGAATGTCCTTCCTGGAAATTGAACTTGAATCAACCATCGCTCCTCTTCTGGTAGTGTGGCGGTGTAGGTCCCGGTGAAGCATCATATTCCGATGTTTAGATACCTAGTGACTTCCTTCAAGTGTCGTCCAAAGGGTGTATCTTCATCCGGCTGTTTTAAACTTGTTCCTTGAGTAGAAAATGGAGAGGAGTCTGGAATGAGTAGAGAAGAGTGACCTATGGCTCATCTTAGTGGTCGTGTCCTACATTCAACCTGGCTCTCATACCATCTTGTAGCGATCCGACCTCAGACGGTTAAATCTCTGTGTTTAGTGTCATCCCTGGATCAATAATGCTGACACACACAGTACTCGAAGGATTTATAACAGAGTAGCAATCACACACTTATTACATCGAATGTCTCAAAAGAGAACATATTACAATAAATATGGCTTAAGGCCATCTAATTAAGATAACAGCAGAAGGATTGGAAGATAAAGTGAGTCCATCAACTCCAACGACATAGCTGAGTGCACGACAAACGACCTAGTGCACCTTACTCTTCGTCTGAAAATTCTGCAACATGATATGTTGCAACCCGAAATGGGTAAGCACATGTAATATGCTGGCAATATAACATAGTAGAGAAATCAACAGAACAAATGCTATCACTACATGCATCTATGGCTGGTGGAGGATCTATGGTTATATTATTTTGCGAAAAGCCAGTTTTTCCCTACAACAAAGGAATAATTTTTTAACTATCATGGTAGTTGAAACATCCTTGAGAAGATTCCTCCAACTCAATCCCAATTAAAGTAGTCATTAACACCCGTCAAATTAATTTAGAGTGATGAGATCAAATCAATAATTCAAGTACCAGAACTCAAGATGTCCATAACCGGGGACACGGCTAACCATGAATAGTTTATACACTCTGTAGAGGTTTGTGCACTTCTCCCCACAAGACTCGATCTCCTCCGTTTGATTTCTCGCACTACATGATGTTTGAGAAATGTATTACCGAGACACAGTCTTTCAGAAGCATTAACTCTTTACCCTCGGTGGACAGTTACACCTACTTTCCCCTACATATGCTAGCCCACCACTGAAAGAGGTCATGCAACATACTCAACTATGCCAGAGCCCATAATGTCTTGTGGCTGCACACGGAAGTTTCTAGCATGAATAATCTTATGATCCCTTTCATCCTGGGTGGCGGACCGTAGGATGACCACACGGGTACTCCGGGGTATCCTAGGACAACACTGGATTCTCCAGGTGCCCAGAAGCAATCCACCTAGAGTTGTGTTAAAGTTTCCACCTCAAGTTGAACCATTAATTAACAACCCACATCTATCATGGTTACACTCAAACCCAAACCACGTCTACGGGCATAGCATGGCAATATAAGCATAGCGTAGAAGTAACTCCCAAGGGTTTGATAATAAAACTGGTAATAGGTTCTACCTCATCATCTACTTCCCAGACACACATGTTATGAGATCCTACTCATGCAATGTGTGAGGGTTGAAACTAATGCATAAAAACTGGGTAATAAAGGGGTATGATCAAAGTGTTACTTGCCTGGCTGACGATATGCAAATCCTAGTCACTCATAGTAGCACGCTTCGCACTCCGGGAATTCTAACGCAAAGAAACAATAGCATACATAAGCACTCAAGCAAAGATGCATGGGTAAAACTCAAATAACAAGATCTAATGAGAAAGTTCAACTGAAGAACTCTGGTTTGCAAAAACAATCAAATCAAACGGAGCAACAAAACTCAAATTACGAAAGAAACAAGATCCCTTTACTAATCTGGACTAACGTCAAATTTTACAGTACCAAAATATTGGTTAAGTTGGTTAAACAGAAAGGGGACTTTGAGACGAAGACCTGGGCGCTTGTTTCACCTGATTTGGATAAACGAGCGAAAAGATATAACAAAAACGAGGATTAGGGCAAAATTCGCGATCGAAAATAATCGTGGAAAAACCCTAGAAAAATAAAACGAGACGAACAGGCTAACCAACGAACGTTCGCTGTCTGCGGCTAACTGACGAACGGCGTCCATTAAAACAAACGTACGGACGAACGTTCGTTATATAAATAAACCGAAAAACCGAACCGATCTAATAAGAAAACGAATCTAGGGTTTACAAAAAACCGACCGGTTTTCTGAAGAAAAAAACCGAGACGGCGGCGGCGGTTTCTACCTCCGGCGAGTGGTGGCAGCGTCGGTGGAATCGGTGGCAGCGTCGCGAGGCGGCGGTGGCGCGAAGTGGCGGCGGTGACGCGGGTTTCGAGGCGAGGCACTAGGGTTTCAGGGCGGAGCTGGCGGTGTTGCAGGCTTCAGGCCTCGCCCTTTAAAGGCCGGTCGGGCGGTGTCCGGGTCGGGCACGGCCCGGTTAGGTGGGTGCATTTTTTTTAAAAAAATCCTGACACGGAAAAACAAATAAAAGAAATATTAAACGGAGTGCAAAAATCCTGAAATAAATTTTCACGGAACTCTAATAATATTGCGGACAAAGTGAACATTTATTTGGCCTCTAAATGCAATTTTGAAAATGCATATTTTTCCTAATTCAAATAAAATAGCAATAAAAGTCCAAAAGAAAATATTTATTTGATTTTAATATTTTTCATCCAATATTCCCTTTATTTTGGAGAAGTCATAATATCTCCTCTCTTATATTTTAATATGAAATATTTTTGGAGAGAAAAATAATTAAAACCAAATTGATCCTTGTTTCGATATTTGATAAAATTAAAATATGAAAAACGTGAAATCCCCAGTTCTCTCCATGGGTCCTTGTGTTGCTTAGAATTTGGAAGGTTGTAAAGCAACAATGCCTAAAAATATGATATTCATGAATGCCCTATGTGTAACATTCCAAATTGAAAATTTGGGATGTTACAAACAATCTCCCCTTTTTGGTGATTGATGACAATATAGGTTAAGTTCTCAACATGGATAAACATATGAAGTGTAAATACTGATATTGATGAATTTGATTGCAAGATATAGAAGAACTCCCCCTAAAGATGTGCACAGTGAGGAATTTGCTTTTGAAGCAGTGCGCATTTGAAGAGTACAATCATGGAGATCTCCCCCTATATCTTGTAATTCATACACGCATTTAACATATGATATGAAGAATTTGAAATGCATGATGAAATATGGTGGTTGATGTAATTCAGCATGCATGCATTATCATACATGTGGAAATAGCATGCAGAGGAACATAGCAAAAGTATCAGAACACCATCAGACTTATGTGTACAAGTCGATCCAATAAATCTTCAGAAGAACGAGAGTTGTAACTTAGCAAAAAAATCGCCCATATGAATACACCCGCTCGAAGACTAACTCAACTTTCTCCCCCTCTGTCATCGAATGACCAAAAAGGGACGAAAAGTGAGGACTAACGCCCCTGAAGAATATCATCACTAAGTCGATGGAGGACGCCAGCGTTGCTGGGGTCGGTTGTTGGAGTAGGGCCTGCCGCAGTGTCGTCCAAATCTTCATGCTCATCAGTCTCGTGCGAGGTAGAATATGAGCTGGCTACCAAAGAAGGAACTTTGATTTTCTTGAATTTCTTTGCCGGTGGCTGAGACCAGTCAAAGTCCTGCTTGAAGCCCATTTGCTTCAGATCTTCTTCACCATAAACATGTGACAGAACATCCCAGGTGTGATTGAATACTTCATGGAGGTAGAAGTGGTTCTTCTTCACTTCATTATGTGTATCAGTCATGTTGTGAAGAATGGAACCAAACTGACGCTTAACCCATTTGTGGTTGCGATCGACCTTCTAGTGAAGACTGAGGAGAAGCTCACGATCAGTCATCACCCTGGGAGTTGTGCCTTGAGGATTTTGCTTTGATGCATTGGCGGCAGAGTCATGAGTGGCAGAGTCATCATTGGTGGAGTAAGATGCAGCTTTGCGGAACTGACCATCTAATGGATTAATGCCTTCATCAATAATAGCAGTAGCCTTGCCCTTTTCATCAGCTGAGGAAAATGTTCGCTTGAGGACTTCTATTGGGGGCAAGTAGCTGACGTGATTTTGCAAATCAGCCTTGTAGTTGATTAAATACCTTGATCTGAGGAATCTCATAATCTAGGGAGCATAAGGCTTCAATTCAAATGGAGATAACGCAACATTGGCCAGAGTCCTCATGAAGTAATCATGGTAGTTGACCGGAATGCCATGAATGATTTTGAATAGCAGATTCTTCATGATACCAACGACCTCTTCTTCATTAGAGTCGTGCCCCTTGATTGGACTCAAAGTCTTGGTCAAGATGCGATATACAGTTCGTAGCACATACAACAATTCCTTCATGAGGAATTTGGTCGTTGAGGGTTGACCAGGCTTCAGCAGATTCATCAACACATATAGTGGTCAGTAAGTTCAAAATCATGATATATACAATGTGCACCAAGGGGAGGACTGACAGGCAGGGCATGAAGCAATTTAGAGGCCGGTGCTTTGAAGTGAGTATTCTCTGAGTTCAGATCTTCAGCATTTCCTGTGATGTGCAGCGTTGCATAGAACTAAAGAATTAGTTCTTCATTCCAATCACTTATATCTGTGTCGAAGATGAGCAGTCTAGCATCGTGAAGAACACTGAGGACTGGCATGTAGCAAGGCAGTGATTCCATGTCCACATGAGGAATATGCGCATGGTCGAAGACTTTGTCCTTATCAAAAAGTAGTGAAGAATAGAAGTTTTCTTGGCTGGCAGTCCAGAAACGCTTCCTTCTAAGACGAGCAGAGTCATATGGGTTGTAATCTATGAAGAATACATGCTCATGAAAGAAGTCATCAGCCTTGAATTTTTGCTTCTTGGAGAAGGGATTCTTCGGCTTGCGCTGTGGAGTGTCAGTCAAAGTCATCACAGCCTCAGAAATCACGTTCTCCGGAACCACAGGCTAAGGAATTTCAGTTTCTGCTTCTGTAGCAGCCTGGGTCTTCAATTCCTCATCAACATTAACATCAGTACTAGTGGCTGGAATTTCTTCATGAATGGAAGGAGTGGAGTGATGATCCGTAGAGCCCATTTGAACTTCAGTGTGCACTCCGGACTGAGGGATTCGTTGCAGAGGTGTGAAGAGTGGAGAGTTGGGGTGCTGACTATCCCAAGAATCATCAGCACTGGAGTGGAGCACCCAATGTCCATGTCTTCATCTTCCTCATTCAATTCTTCAATGCATGCCTCTTCAGCTGTGAACTGAGGCATAGGCGATGAGATGGCTGGAGCTGACGAGACATTATCCACTTCAATTTCTTCGTCCAACTGCTCTGAAGAAGCAATAGAAGGAACATCTTCATCAGATCCGCTTGGGATCTCAGAATCTTCACCAAAGGGAACGAGTTCCTTTGATGGCATGCTTGAAACGAGAACAACATCTATGGGATTCTCAAAAGATCTTTTCAATATCTTCATATTCTTCGGTGCTGAAGAATTTGATGAAGCAGATGCTTTCCTTTATTTCACTTCTGCTCGCTCCGCAGCTCTGGTTTTCCTTGCTTCTGATGTAGAAGGAAGAACTATACTTGTTGTTGGTGTAGGACGAGCAGAGGAAATAGGTTCAGTTTCCTGAGGCACAACTATTGCAGTTTGCCTGGTTGGTTCAGATTCTTCAGGCTCATCAGTTGATGCCTCAGCTGGCATGGCTTGTTCTTCAGGCACAACACTAGTGGTTTCCCTGGTAATGTCATCAACGGCTAGAATGTAGTCAGTAGCCCTAGTACTCTCATTTTCGTCAGCAGCCTGATTTTCATCAGCGGTGCTGGCAAGTTCTTCAGTCGGCTAAGCAGATGCTTTAGTGATAACCCACAAGTATAGGGGATCATTTGTAGCCTCTTTTGATAAGTAAGAGTGTCGAACCCAATGAGGAGCTAAAGGTAGAACAAATATTCCCTCAAGTTCAATCGACCACCGATACAACTCTACGCACGCTTGACGTTCGCTTTACCGGAAACAAGTATGAAACTAGAAGTACTTTGTAGGTGTTTTTGGGTAAGCTTGCAAGAAAGTAAAGAGCACGTAAATAAAAGCTAGGGGCTGTTTAGATAAAGACACAACTAAATTAGTTTTAGTAAAGAGCTTTTGTCAACAAGAAGGTTATTTGTCCCTAGGCAATGGATAACTAGACCGGTAATCATTATTGCAATTTTATTTGAGGGAGAGGCATAAGCTAACATACTTTCTCTACTTGGATCATATGCACTTATCATTGGAACTCTAGCAAGCATCCACAATTCTAAAGACTCATTAAGGTAAAACCCAACCATAGCATTAAAGCATCAAGTCCCCTTTATCACATACGCAAACAACCTACTTACTCGGGTCTGTGCTTCTGTCACTCATGCCACCCACCATAAGAAAATCATAAGCATATTGCAAACCCTACAGTGGGAATCCCTCATGCTTGCGCGACACGGAGAGCAACATAGGACAGCACCAATAATAAAACATACAACTCAAACCAATCACGATCATCAAATAGCCATTAGGACAAAACAGATCTACTCAAACATAATAGGATAGCCATACATCATTGGGAAATAATATATAGCGTTGAGCACCATGTTTAAGTAGAGATTACAGCGGGTAAAAGAGAGGTTACACCGCTGCATAGAGGGGGGAAGAGTTGGTGATGATGGTGGTGAAGTTGTTGGTGAAGATGGCGGTGATGATGATGGCCCCCGGTGGCACTCCGGCGCCACCGGAAGCGAGGGGGAGAGAGCCTCATCCTTCTTCTTCTTCCTTGACCTCCTCCCTAGATGGGAGAAGGGTTTCCCCTCGGGTCCATGGCTCCCATGGCGTGGGAGGGGCGAGAGCCCCTCCAAGATTGGATCTATCTCTCTGTCTCTCTCTGTTTCTGTGTTCTATTCTGGCTCTGTTTCACGTTTCGTGTATATATGGAGATCCGTAACTCCGATTGGCCTGAAACCTTCGCCGTGATTTTTTTCCTGAATATTAGCTTTCTTGCGGGAAAAAAAGAACGTCAACCGCCTTATGGTGGACTCACGAGGGTAGGGGGCGCGCCCAGGGGGGTAGGCACGCCCCCCTGCCTCGTGACCACCTCGGGCACTGGTTCACGTTGATTTTCCTTCCAAATTTTCCATATTTTCCAAAAATAAGCTCCGTCCATTTTATCCCGTTTGGAGTCCGTTTGATATGGATATTCTGCGAAACCAAAAACATGCAACAGACAGGAACTGGCACTGGGCACTGGATCAATATGTTAGTCCCAAAAATAATATAAAAAGTTGCCAAAAAGTATATGAAAGTTGAATAATATTGGCATGGTACAATAAAAAATTATAGATAAGACAGAGACATATCAACATCCCCAAGCTTAATTCCTGCTCGTCCTTGAGTAGGTAAATGATAAAAAAGATAATTTTTGATGTGGAATGCTACCTAGCATAATCTTGATCATATGTCTAATCATGGCATGAATATTAAGACAGGACATATTCAAAGCAATAGTCTATCATTTGACATAAAAACAATAATACTTCAAGCCTATTAATAAAGCAATCATGTCTTTTCAAAATAACATGGCCAAAGAAAGTTATCCCTACAAAATCATATAGTCTGGCTATGCTCCATATTCACCACACAATATATTCACATCATGCACAACCGCGATGACAAGCCAAGCAATTGTTTCATACTTTTGACGTTCTCAAACCTTTTCAACTTTCACGCAATACATGAGCGTGAGCCATGGACATAGCACTATAGGTGGAATGGAATGGTGGTTGTGGAGAAGACAAAAAGGAGAAGATAGTCTCACATCAACTAGGCGTATCAACGGGGTATGGAGATGCCCATCAATAGATATCAATGTGAGTGAGTAGGGATTGCCATGCAACGGATGCACTAGAGCTATAAGTGTAGGAAAGCTCTAACTGAAACTAACTGGGTGTGCATCCAACTTGCTTGCTCATGAAGATTTCGGGCATTTGTGTAAGCCCATCATCATAATATACAAGCCAATTTCTATAATGAAAATTCCCACTAGTATATGAAAGTGATAACTCAAGAGACTCTCTATATGAAGAACATGGTGCTACTTTGAAGCACAAGTGTGGAAAAAGGATAGTAGCACTGCCCCTTCTCTGTGTTTCTCTCATTTTTTTAATTTTTTATTTTTTTTATTTTTTGGTGGGCTTCTTTGGCCTCTCTTTTTTTATTTGGGCTTCTTTGGCCTCTTTTATTTTTTCGTAAAGTGCGGAGTCTCATCCTGAATTATGGGGGAATCATAGTCTCCATCATCCTTTCCTCACTGGGCAATGCTCTAATAATGATGATCATCACACTTTTATATACTTACAACTCAATATTACAACTCAATATTACAACTCAATGTCTAGAACAAAGTATGACTCTACATGGATGCCTCTGGCGGTGTACCAAGATGTGCAATGATCTAGCGTAGCAATGACATCAAAAAACGGACAAGCCATGAAAACATCATGCTAGCTATCGTACGATCATGCAAAGCAATATGACAATGAATGCTCAAGTCATGTATATGATGATGATGGAAGTTGCATGGCAATATATCTCGGAATGGCTATGGAAATGCCATGATAGGTAGGTATGGTGGCTGTTTTGAGGAAGGTATATGGTGGCTTTATGGTACCGGCGAAAGTTGCACGGTACTAGAGAGGCTAGCAATGGTGGAAGGGTGAGAGTGCGTATAATCCATGGACTCAACATTAGTCATAAAGAACTCACATACTTATTGCAAAAATCTATTAGTCATCGAAACAAAGTACTACACGCATCCTCCTAGGGGGGTAGATTGGTAGGAAAAGACAATCGCTCGTCCGCGACCGCCACTCATAAGGAAGACAATCAATAAATAAATCATGCTCCGACTTCGTTACATAACGGTTTACCATACGTGCATGCTACGGGAATCACAAACCTCAACACAAGTATTTCTACAATCCACAACTACCCACTAGCATGACTCTAATATCACCATCTTTATATCACAAAACTATTGCAAGGAATCAAACATATCATATTCAGTGATCTACAAGTTTTATGTAGGATTTTATGACTAACCATTTGAATGACCAGTTCATGTCATCTCTCTAAATAGATATAAGTGAAGCAAGAGAGTTTTAATTCTTTCTACAAAAGATATGCCCACGCTCTAACAAATATAAGTGAAGCAAAAGAGCATTCTACAAATGGCGGTTGTCTAAGTGAAGAGAAACATGCAATCCAAACTTCAAATGATATAAGTGAAGCACATGAAGCATTCTATAAAGCCATACTCAAAAGATATAAGTGAAGTGCAAAGAGCATTCTATGAATCAACCAAGGACCATCTCATACCAGCATGGTGCATAAAAGAAAAGTAAAAACCTAAATGCAAAAGACGCTCCAAGACTTGCACATATCGCATGAACGAAACGAATCCGAAAACATACTGATACTTGTTGAAGAAAGAGGGGATGCCTCCCAGAATCCCCAAGCTTAGATGCTTGAGTCTCATTGAATATTTACTTGGGGTGCCTCGGACATCCCCAAGCTTGAGCTCTTGCCTCTCTTCCTTCTTCTCACATCGAGACCTTCTCGATCATCGAACACTTCATCCACACAAAACTCCAACAGAAAACTCGGTAAGATCCGTTAGTATAATAAAGCAAATCACTACTCTAAGTACTGTTGCAAACCAATTCATATTTTTTGCATTGTGTCTACGGTAATATAACTTTTCCATGGCTTAATCCACTGATATAAATTGATAGTTTCATCAAAACAAGCAAACTGTGCATCAAAAACAGAATCTGTCTAAAACAGAATAGTCTGTAGCAATCTGAACATTCACCATACTTATCATACGTGAAAAATTCTGCCAAAATTAGGACACATAAAAAATTTGTACAGAAAGACAGTGCAAAAAGAATTAGAACCATTTGACGTCCAGTAAAAAATTAAAATTCACGCATTACAGCCAAAGTTTCTGTCCTGCACCGCACAAACCAACAAGCATCGCAAACATCCTAAAGGCAAACTTTGGCACATTATTTTTATAATACAATGGAATTGTACAAGGGGATAATTATCTTTTTGAAAAGTTTCTGTAATAAAGATTCAAGGCTAGCTCCCACTTCAACAATGCTTGTCTCTCTTACTTTCGCTTTTCTTTTTGAAAAAGCTTTGGGTTCCCCTCTTTATTTTTGTTGTTTTTAAACTATATGAAAGCACTCAATAGAAATAAATGACTCCCTAAAACTTCCGGGTTGTCTCCCTGGCAGCGCTTTCTTTAAAGCCATTAAGCTAGGCATATAGTGCTCAAGTAATGGATCCACCCGGATCCCAAGGTACATACAAGCCAATTTTAATTAACAATGATTTGTAATTTAGTAGTGAGGACAAAGTAACATATATCATGCAACAACGAAGTCTAACTCTCTTCCTATGCATCGACATGTCATAAAAGAACAACTCATGCACACAAAGTAAAGGCCAATGCATAGTATAAACAGTTTCTTGCAATTTTATCCTGTGGGAAGCATAGAGAGGTGGAGATATAGTTCCTCTCTCATAATAATTGCAAGTAGGAGTAGCAAGCACATGCATATTATATCTATCAAAATCAGCATGTGTAACGGTAAAAGGCAACTCATCAATATAATCCTTAATAAGGGCAAACTTCTCCAATATAGTGTAGTCGGGAGAATTCAAAAAGATAATACGACTATCATGTGTGGGTGCAATAGCAACAATTTCATGTTTAACATAAGGAACTACAGAAAGTTCATCTCCATAAGCATAGTTAATATTGGAATCTTGGCCATAAGCATAGCAAGCATCATCAAAAAGGGATATTTCAAAAGAATCAAAGGGATCATAACAGTCATCATAGTAATAATCCTTCGGTAAGCACGAAGGGGAATTAAACAATGTATGAGTTGAAGAGTTACTCTCATTAGAAGGTGGGCACGGGTGATCCATCCGCTCTTCCTCCTTTGTTCTTCGCTCTCCTCCTCATCTTTTTCATCCAATGAGCTCATAGTTTCATCAACTTCTTCTTCCATAGATTCCTGCAAAATATTAGTCTCTTCTTGGACAACTGATACTTTCTCAATAAGTGCATTAATTTCGTAATTGTATTCATAATTCTCATAGCAATACTTGAGGATAGCTAAACTTTCAGATCTATAAACAACATCATCAAAATCTTCAAACTCTTTACACATAGATTCAATTTCATAAGCACCCATAAAAGCAACAAATTCATCTATTTGTTCCACATCATAGTAATCATAGATACCATTAGCATAAGAAGCTAAGGTTTTATTTTCATTAAATTTGCATGAAAAGGGAAGATGTGGAGAATTCATCCTAGAGCAACAAGTATAATCATATTCCACGCATAGTTGCCAAGCATACCACTCCAATATATGAATTTGATCCCATAATAGTTTCCCTTTTTGTGTCAAGCGATAATCCCTAAAGTATTCACGTTGATCCGATGTTACTCTCATTACATAGTTGAATGGGGTTTTCTCAGGATTATTAAAGTAGTAGATAATATCTTTCACATGACTAGCATCAAGGGTTTTAGGAGGTTCCCCATCTCCATGAGCAGCAAGTACACCTAATTTTTTTGGTATTTTGTTTTCCATATCCATAACTAAAGATAAAGAACAACTGAGAACAGCAAATAAAAATTACTTAGTGAGAACAGCAAAAAACAAGCACACACGAGAATATTCACCCCACGCTATTGCTCCCCGGCAACGGCGCCAGAAAAAGGTCTTGATAACCCACAAGTATAGGGGATCAATTGTAGCCTCTTTCGATAAGTAAGAGTGTCAAACCCAACGAGGAGCTAAAGGTAGAACAAATATTCCCTCAAGTTCTATCGACCACCGATACAACTCTACGCACGCTTGACGTTCGCTTTACCAGAAACAAGTATGAAACTAGAAGTACTTTGTAGGTGTTTTTGGGTAAGCTTGCAATAAAGTAAAGAGAACGTAAATAAAAGCTAGGGGCTGTTTAGATAAAGACACAACTAAATTAGTTTTAGTAAAGAGCTTTTGTCAACAAGAAGGTTATTTGTCCCTAGGCAATGGAAAACTAGACCGGTAATCATTATTGCAATTTTATTTGAGGGAGAGGCATAAGCTAACATACTTTCTCTACTTGGATCATATGCACTTATGATTGGAACTCTAGCAAGCTTCCGCAAATACTAAAGATTCATTAAGGTAAAACCCAACCATAGCATTAAAGCATCAAGTCCCCTTTATCCCATACACCAACAACCTACTTACTCGGGTCTGTGCTTCTGTCACTCACGTCACCCACCATAAGTAAATCATAAGCATATTGCAAACCCTACAGCGGGAATCCCTCATGCTTGCGCGACATGGAGAGCACCATAGGACCGCACCAATAATAAAACATACAACTCAAACCAATCACGATATCAAATAGCCATTTGGACAAAACAGATCTACTCAAACATCATAGGATAGCCATACATCATTGGGAAATAATATATAGCGTTGAGCACCATGTTTAAGTAGAGATTACAGTGGGTAAGAGAGAGGTTACACTGCTGCATAGAGGGGGGAAGAGTTGGTGATGATGGTGGTGAAGTTGTTGGTGAAGATGGTGGTGATGATGATGGCCCCCGGTGCCACTCCGGCACCACCGGAAGCAAGGGTGAGAGAGCCCCCCTCCTCCTTCTTCTTCTTCTTCTTCTTCCTTGACCTCCTCCCTAGATGGGAGAAGGGTTTCCCCTCTGGTCCTTGGCTCCCATGGCGTGGGAGGGGTGAGAGCCCCTCCGAGATTGGATCTATCTCTTTGTCTCTCTCTATTTCTGCGTTCTGTTCTAGCTTTGTTTCACTGTTTCGTGTATATATGGAGATCCGTAACTCCGATTGGCCTGAAACCTTCGCCGTGATTTTTTCATGAATATTAGCTTTCTGGCAGCAAAAGAAGAATGGCAACCGCCTTACGGTGGGCTCATGAGGGTAGGGGCGCGCCTAGGGGGGCAGGCGCGCCCCTTGCCTTGTGACCACCTCGGGCACTAGTTCGCGTTGATTTTCCTTCCAAATTTTCCATATTTTCCAAAAATAAGCTCCGTCCGTTTTTATCCCGTTTGGACTCCGTTTGATATGGATATTCTGCGAAACCAAAAACATGCAATAGACAGGAACTGGCACTGGGCACTGGCTCAATATGTTAGTCCCAAAAATAATATAAAAAGTTGCCAAAAAGTATATGAAAGGTGAATAATATTGGCATGGAACAATCAAAAATTATAGATACGACGGAGACGTATCATTCAGCCTGAGGAGATTCAGCTTTTGAAGTAAATTTCTCAGCCAACTTTACAAATCTGACTTTGGCTCCAAGACAGTCTGTGCGATAGACGTTGAATTCATCACTGAGTCCTTTGATCTCAGTTTGGATAGCCACAAGTTCATCAGTTTTCATGTCGACAACATTTTTCTTCAGAAAATGCTCCTTCCTGATCTGCGCTTTCTTCAACTGCCTGGCCTTCTCAAATTTCCACTTTTCTTCGCCAATGAAGGCAGTCAGGATGTGACTTTGGCCAGGATGTGACTTTGGTCAGGATGTGATTCAGGCAAAGGTGTGTTATGATCCTTGTGCCAGAGATCAATATACTCAAGGATCAGCTTGGGATCCAACATCAATGGCACATTTGTGCCTTTGGCTCTAGCGTCCCTCTGCTGTTTGTCTCTGATGATTTCAGCGAGTTCATCATCATCAGCTTCGTCATCAGTGGACGATACTTGGAAGGCGACCTGCTTCTTTTTAGGACTTGGTCTAGTGCCTCGTCCAGCAGTGGCCTTGGTCTTCAGCAATGTGGGGCCTATTGAGGAACATAGAGGAGCTGAAGAACTTGCAGAGGCTCCTGAGGAAATTGATTTTCCGTGGTCCTTTGACACGAGGCAATATGCACAGGTGCTGAGGACTTTGCCGGAGGAGCTGGGGGTTTTGGAACTTGAGGAACTGGGGCAGCTTGAGGAATTGGCCATGAGGGCTTAGCAGAACTGGGCTTATGTGCAGGCTTCTTTGGCATGGCCTTCTTGGGCTTGCTAGAAGAGGCCTCAGCAGTGGCAGCAGCAACAGAGTCTTCATTGAATTTCTTCACTGCCTCTTTTGCCATTTTGGCCAGTTTATCTTGATGCTTTGCCCATTCCGTAGGAAATTCCTCACCTCTTCTGATGCTAGAGGGATCAGCAACTTGGCTTGGTGCCAATGGAGGTCTTGGGCATGGAGGGTGTACAGTGAATTTCTTAATGTATTTGTTAGTCACATATCGGTACTCCCTCCATTCTCTGGCCCATCTCCTCTCTATCTTCTGAATGCGCACTTTGTGCTCATTCTTTGTTTCATGAGGAGTATAGTATGCTGCATGGATGTCTTCCGGAATCTCGAACGTAGTGTTGAATTCAAGTTTCTTTGCTCCCTTCTGAGGTTTCTTACCATCTGTCATTTTCTTCAGTTGAAGATTTTGAACTATCGAGTTCTCTGAAGAGGTATGCAATCTTTCTTCGAGGAACGCTGCAAATGAGTTAAGTTGATGAGAAACTAGTGATCCAGCAGCAGACATGAGTACCTGTGAACAGAGTATAGGTGCGAAGAATTTAGAGAGGTCATATGTGTTCTCAGAAGTTTTTGCAAATAAGAGCAATTTTGAGGAATTTGACCAGAAGTGTCTTGAGGAATTTCACTAAGCATTCTTTGACAAAGGTTCCATAGTTGTATAGATTGAAAATCCACAAAATTGAGGAAACTTGAAGAAAAATGTTTCTTAGGGAAACAAATCAAGAACAGATGTTTGTATGAGGTGTTTAGGGTGTGAAGATTGAATAATAAACACCTTTTGAAGATTTTGAATAAATCACTGGAAACGAATAAGGGCAGTAAAAGTAACTTTTAATTACCCTTGACAAAGAACACGACAAACTGGGAATGTAGATTGGAAGCTCGTCGGTTCAGATCTTCCATGCCCTAACTTGGCAGAGGAAGACAGCTATGGCAGTGGCGGAGTGAAGAAATCCACAGCCGGCATGAGTACGACGGCAATGAGGTCAAGGCAGGTGAAGCTCTTCCTCACCGGCGATGATGGAAGTTGCGGCAGCACTAGGTTTTGAGAGCTCGAGCGAGGGAGTGAGGTCGAGCGGAGTAAAAATAGTACGAGGAGGGTGAGGGGTATTTATAGCCATGGCGAAAAACTGCTCGTTCGAAGAAAATGGATGAACGTGCCCCTGACCCTTCTCATCCTTGTGACATGTGTCACCCATGTACAGATAGGCGGAGATTGTGAGTGATCATGGGTGAATAGATAAGTATTATTGTGGGATGTGGAACGGTTTAGGTGGCAACAGCCGAAAATTCAGATTAGAATATTTTAATGTTTCGTTCGCAGATTCTTCAGCTGACAGGACACAGTGAAGATTTTGAACGGGTTTCAAATAGAACGCACATGGAGAATTTGTGAACAGACTGGTTGAGTATAGCATAGAGGGGGAAGGGTCTGATCACATTCACTGAGCAGAAAGATCAACTTGAAGAAATAACTATAAGTGAATGTTGTAGAGGGCATAAATATATATAGACAATGAAGAAAAATGACAGAGAGAGTGAGGACTTTGCAAAGTTGAAGAAATCAACTGAGGAAATTTAAGATGAAGAAATACTCGAATTGAAGATTTTCAACTTTTGTTGGTGGCGTTACCCGCCATATAAGAATGATGATTTCAGATGCCGCGTACAATTGTTGTAGGGCTCTGAGAATCAAATTCTTCGTTAATTTCTTCACACTTAGAGGGTTAGTCTTTGGTGATTGAATAAAAATGTTACTTCGTGTGTTGCACATCTAAGTCATTAATATTGCATAAGTGTTAGGATGTGTGTCCTTTTCAAAGGACATTCGAGGATTTTAAGATATTCAGCTTACACCGCAACTTGCTAAATCTCTTCTCCTCCAAGGGCTTTGTGAAGATATCAGCTAGCTGTTCTTCAGTCTTCACATGCTCGATGGAGATGGCGCCCTTCAACACATGATCATGAAAAATGATGATGAATCTGAATGTGCTTTGTCTTCGAGTGATGAACTGGGTATTGAGCAATCTTGATGGCACTCTCATTGTCACAATAGAGTGGAACATTCTTCACATTGATGCCGTAGTCCTTGAGAGTTTGCTTCATCCACAGCAATTGAGCACAACACGATCCAGCAGCAATGTACTCAGCTTTAGCAATAGAAAGTGATACACAATTCTGTTTCTTTGAAGACCAACAGACCAAGGATCGTCCGAGGAAATGGCATGTGCCTGATGTTGACTTGCGGTCCACACGATCACCAGCATAGTCAGAGTCTAAATATCCAATGAGATCAAAATCCGAGCCCTTGGGATACCATAATCCAAGTGTTGGAGTGTGAGCTAGATATCGAAGAATATGCTTCATAGTCTTATGGTCTGATTCCTTCGGTGTAGCTTGAAAACGGGCACACATGCAAACACTAAGCATAATATCTCGCCTAGATGCACATAAATACAATAAAGAGCCAATCATGGAGCGGTATACCTTTTGATCGAAGTCAATACCATTTTCATCAGTGCATAGACGGCCATTTGTGGGCATAGGGATTTTGACGCCTTTGCAATCTTGCATGCCGAATTTCCTCAACACATCCTTGAGGTATTTCTCCTAAGATATGAAGATGCCATTTCGTTGTTGACGAATCTGAAGACCTAAGAAGAACTTTAATTCTCCCATCATAGACATTTGATATTCTTCACTCATCATATAGGCAAATTCATCACTGTAACATTGATCAGTATAGCCAAATATGATATCATCAACATATATTTGACACGCAAATAATTCATCATCATAAGCTTTGGTGAAAAGAGTTGGGTTAAGTGAACCGGGTTTGAAGCCTTTCTTCATGAGGAATTCCTTCAAAGTGTCATACCATGCCCGAGGGGCCTACTTGAGGCATTAGAGGGCCTTATTGAGTCTGAAGACTTTGTCGGGGTGCTTTGGATCCTCAAAACCTAGGGGTTGAGCAACATATACTTCTTCGTCAAGCTTACCATTGAGGAATGCACTTTTCACATCCATTTGATATAATATGATATTATGATGGTTAGCATAAGCAAGTAATATGCGAATAGCTTCAAGTCTAGCAACAGGTGCAAAAGTTTCAATGAAATCAATTCCTTCAACCTGTGTGTAGCCTTGAGCTACAAGTCGTACCTTATTCCTCACCACAAGGCCATTTTCATCTTGCTTGTTGCGGTAGATCCATTTTGTGCCAATGATATTGTGCTTGCGAGGATCTGGTCTCTTGACAAATTCCCACACATTGTCGAGCTTGAACTGATGTAATTCCTCTTGCATCGCTTGAATCCATTCAGGCTCCAGAAATGCATCATCAACCTTAGTGGGCTCTGTGATAGAGACGAAAGCAAAGTGCCCACAAAAGTTAGACAAATGTGAAGCTTTTGAGCGTGTGAGAGGACCTGGTGCGTTGATGTCACTATTGATTTTCTCAATCTGCACTTCATTAGCAACACGAGGATGAGCAGGTTGACGATGAGGAATTTGCTCAGCATTTTCTTCAGAGCCATTTTCTTCAGGTGCACCAGCATGATGTTCTTCATGTTCTGTAATGACTTCTTCAGCAGATTCTTTGGTAGGAACGACATCCTCAGTAGCCTTGAACTTAATGGATTCCTCAGGTGGTATTTCATCTAGCACAGGAGGCAGGTGCTCTCTTTGCAAGCCATTTGTTTCATCAAACCACACATCTACAGTTTCAACAACCTTGTGGTGATGGGTGGTGAAGAATCTGTAGGTGTGCGAGTCCTTATCATAACCAAGCATAAAACCTTCTTGTGTTTTCGGTGCAAATTTAGAATTGTGATGCGGATCTCTAATCCAACATTTAGCACCGAAGACTCTGAAATAACTCACATTGGGTTTCTTGTCCGTGAGGAGTTCATATGAGGTCTTTCTGAAGAATTTGTGAAGATATACCATGTTGATGATGTGGCACGCAGTATCAATTGCCTCAGGCCAGAAGCGAGGAGGTGTCTTGTACTCATCAAGCATAGTGCGGGCCATCTCAACAAGAGTCATGTTCTTACGCTCCACGACGTCATTCTGTTGGGGAGTATAAGGAGAAGATAACTCATGAGTAATACCAAGTTCATCAAGATAGTCATCCAGACATGTGTTCTTCAACTCAGTTCCATTGTCACTTCTAATGTGCTTGATCTTCACATCAAAGTTGGTTGAAGCCCTCGAGGAAAATCGTTTGAAGACTTCCTCCACTTCAGTTTTGTAAGTGATGATATGAACCCATGTATAACGAGAATAGTCATCAACAATGACAAAGCCATATAGAGATGCAACATTTTGTGAATGTGGAATAATGAGTAGAGCCAAGGAGATTCATGTGAAGCAATTCAAATGGACGAGTGGTAGTCATGATGGTCTTTGACGGATTCTTGGCCTTGGTCATCTTTTTGGCTTCACAAGCTCCACACAAATGGTCCTTGAGTAATTTGACACCCTCGATGCCAATGACATGCTTCTTTTTCACGAGCGTGTGCAAGTTCCTCATGCCAGCATGACCAAGTTGTCGATGCCATAGCCAGCCTTCTGAAGCTTTTGCAAGTAGACATGCAGCAGGTTGTGGTCCTGTAGAGAAATCAACAATATACAAATCTCCTCTCCAAAAGCCTTTGAAGAGTTTGGAATTGTCAACTTCCATGATCACAACACAACGATACTTGCCAAAGACAAGAACTATATCAAGATCACAAAGCATTGAGACATACATGAGGTTGAACCCTAAGGACTCGACAAGCATGACTTTTTCCTTGTGTCGATCCTTTCAGATTGCAACCTTACCTAGACCTAATACCTTGCTTTTGCCTTTGTCAGCATAGGTGATATGCTTCAGATGCGATGGAGATAATGTAGTGTCCATCAATAAGCTCCTTTCACCGGTCTTGTGATTTGTACATCCACTATCGAGGACCCACTTAGTGGCTCTGGGTTGATCATCCTGCAGATGAATTAGTGCATCTTACGAACTCATATACTTCATCAGTGAAGAATATGACATCAAATTCATCAGATCAATTTCATCAAGCGGTAGAACAGGTAAGGTAGTATGAGGTCGTGAGAAATAAAAATTCATTTCTTCATGATTAGCTTGAGTCCTTTCAAGCATATTCAGGTCTCGAGCAAGTTCTTCAGACGTTTAGGTTTGTCTGGAGACTTGCCCCTGCATAAGAAGTTAGTTCATTTTCTTTACCACCCACATCTATAGGGGTGGCAAAGAGTTCATCATTCTGCGAGCTCGATAAGAGAAAGGTGGCATAGATGCCAATCCACTTCGTTTCACATAATAGGGATTAGGGTAAGCATATGAGTAAGCATAGAAATTCTTCGAGGATTTATGAACATAATGATTTGAAGAATAATGCACATATCCATAACCCTTAGCCTTTCCATGCAAAACAGAGGTGTTAGCACGATGATGTTCATATGAGAACTTTGATCCATATGAAGAATGTGGTCCATATGAGGACTTGGATCCATATGAAGACTTTGGTCCATATGAAGAATTTGATCTAGTGTTCCTATTCTTCACAGGTGGTGTCATGTTGACATTCACCTGAAGACTTTCAAGGCACCTTTTAGGAACCCAGATTTTCTTCATAGGAGGACCATTCCTGCAGTGAGTGCCAACATATATAGAAAATAGTTCACCATTATGATTTCTGAATAGTTTATAGTCGGAGTCAAATGACTCGTTAGAAGTATATGAAGATTCACATGTAAATCCAGATGAAGTAGATGGATCCACTGAAGGTCCCTTTGCAGCGACCCATGAGGTTTTGGGATACTGCTCAGGCTTCCAGTAGGTCCCATCGGCATTAAGTTTCCTCTCAAAGGCAATACCGTCTTTCCTAGGGTTCCTATTGATGATCTGCTTCTTAAGCACATCAGAAAGAGCCTGATGCCCTTTGAGGCTTTTGTACATGCCTGTCACATATAATTCCTTCAGCCCTGCATGGTCAGTGATACTAGCAGCATCCTCAGATGACAAATTAGTGATAGCAGAGACAATTGAAGAATTTGCAGCAATAGAAGAATTTGAACTTTCAAGTGAAGAATTAGCAGATTCACGTTCAATGCACTTCAAACATGGAGGAATAAATTCTTCCTGAGCAGCGCTGATTTGTTGAGCAAGTAATGAATCACGATCCTTCTGAAGATATTCATAACTCACTCTTAACTTCTCAAGATCTTGCTTTCTTTGAAGAAATTCATAAGAAAGCTTCTCATGATCAGATAAGAGAGTGTTATGATGACTCTGAAGGTTATCAAACTTAGTCTGAAGTCTCTGAAGATTTTCAGTCAATGCTTTAGTGCGATCCATTTCATCACCCAACATATCATCGCTTTTGTCTAGCATATTTTCAACCTTTTCGAGAGCCTTTTTTTGTTTCACAGCAATCTTAGCAAGTTTATAGTGACTAGGCTTGAGGCTTTCATCAGATTCATTCGCACATGATTCAGAGGCGGGATATCTGAGTAACTTTGCACCTTTTTCCATGAAGCAATAGGTGCGAGCGTAGTCATCATCGCCGTCGTCAGTGGTGTTGGGGAGGTCCTTTTCCTTAGAGATGAAGATGGACTTGCTGATGAACGCGGTAGCGAGGGCTAGGCTCGCCACACCAGAGTTTGACTCCTCAGATTCCTCCTCTTTCTCATTTTCCTCAGATTCAGCCTCAGAGTCCATTTCCTTGCCAATGAATGCCCGAGCCTTCTTGGAGCTGCTCTTCTTGTGAGATGAAGACCTTGAAGGTTTTGATGAAGAGGACTTTGAAGATTTCTTCTTCTTCTTTGAATCATCAAAACTGTAGTCCTTGTACTTCTTCTTCTTTGATTCCTTCTCCCACTGAGGACAATCTTGAATATAGTGACCGGGTTTCTTGCATTTGTGGCAAAGTATCTTCTTGTAATCACGGGATGAGGAATCTGATCTTAAGTCATCACTTCTTGACGATTTTCCAAAATGACCATGTCATGATAACTTCTGGAATTTCCTCACATGCATTGCTAGCTCCTGGCTCAGTTCTTCAGGGTCACCAAGGCTGCTACCAGAATCTTCACCTTCAGATTCAGACACTGCCTTGGCCTTCAGAGCTCGTGATCTGCCATAGCTTGGTCCATAAAGATCGCTCTTCTTAGCAAGCTGGAACTCATGACTGTTTAGCCTCTCGAGGATATCAGTAGGATCAAGTGACTTGTAGTCTCCACGTTCTTGTATCATCAGTGCAAGGGTGTCAAATGAGGAATCAAGCGATCAAAGCAATTTCTTCACCACCTCGTGGTCAGTGATGTCAGAGGCACCATGTGCTTGAAGCTCATTTGAAACGTCAGTGAGGCGATCGAAGGTTTGCTAAACATTTTCATTGTCGAGTCTTTTGAAGCGGTTGAAGAGATTGTGAAGAACATCAACTTGAGAGTCACGCTGTGTTGAGACTCCTTCATTGACCTTGGACAGCCTGTCCCAGATAAGCTTTGCTATCTCCAAAGCACTCACTCTACCATATTGCCCTTTGCTTAGATGGCCACATATGATGTTCTTCGCTTGAGAGTCGAGTTGCTTGAATCTCTTCACAACAGCAACGTTGATGGTAGGAGTGACAAAGGGAATGCCATTTTCCACAACGTACTAGAGATCGTTGTCAATTGCCTCAAGATGCACGCGCATCTTATTCCTCCAGCAGGGGTAGTCTGTCCCATTGAAGGTAGGACACCCAGCAGAAACCTTGATCATACCTGCAGTCGACATAACTAAAACTTCAGGAGGTTAAACCAAAATTACATAGAACAAGGCAGTACCTTGCTCAGATACCAACTGAAAGTGTGTTAAGTCGACTAGAGGGGGGGTGAATAGGCAATTTTTACAAATTCTTCACCGAGGAATTTCAGGGTGAGGAAATTCCTAAGCGAAGAACTACTTGCAGCGGAATAAGTACTCAGATGGAGACATGACATAACATAAGCATGGACATCATGATGAATTGGAAACAAAACACAGAGTACAGAAATTGTAAGCACATGATAAAACAGAATGAAGACAAACATACTGAACAAATTGAACTAAGAAAATTGAGAATGTCTTCAGTCAAAGTCTTCAAATAGATATGAACAGGTACACAACATAGTAATGAAGAAATGAAAGGGTTGAGGAAATAGAACCAGTAAGCTCGGTGAAGACAATGATTTGGTAGACCAGTTCCAACTGTTGTGACAGTTGTACCTCTAGTTAGAGCGGCTAGGTATTTAAACGTGAGGACACATAGTCCCGGACACACAGTCCTCACCGTATTCTCCTTGAACTAAGGTCACACAGACCTCGACCAATCACTCGTGGTAAGTCTTCAAGTGACTTCCAAACCTTCACAAACTCAGTCACCTGGTGATCCACAATTTCCTCTTGGATGCTCTAGACCATGACGCCTAACCATCTGGAGGATGCATAGTCCTCAAAGGTAACAAGCGTTAGTTCGACACAGGAACAATCTCTTCAGTGATGCTCAATCACTTTGGGTTTGTAGGTGTTTGGGTTTGGTTTTTTGGTTTTTCCTCACTTGATGATTTTCGCTCAAAGTCCTCGGAGGATGGGATGCTCTCAATGACAAGTGTCATTTTCTCGCGGAGCAGCCAACCATCTAGTGGTCGTAGGGGCGGCTATTTATAGCCTAGGGAACAACCCGACATGATAAGACATAAATGCCCTTCAATGATATGACCGTTAGGTGGATAAGATATTTTGGGACAGCTGGCACATAGCACAACAACGTTCAGAAATTTGAGGTTCAAATTCCTCAGGGCTATCATGTTCCTCACTTGTAGGCAATCCACACTGGCGAATTCCTAACTCCTTAGTCAGAACAAATTCCTCAGAGAGCAGAAGAACTTAGTCTCTATCACTGAATAAATTGACTAAACTATATGAGATTTCCAATGGCTTCACTCGAAGGGAGTGGTAGGTGTAGGATTTTGAGATGAGCATCACCTAGAAACCTTTCCTTAGTTTTACCTCGACCCCTTCAACAGTATGGTGTTTCCTATGACTCAAGAAAGATAAAATGAAACTACGAGAACAAAAGTCTTCACGCTTCATGTTCCTCGCATGAATATCAAGTCTTCATGGTCACACCAATTTCTTCACTTTCAAAGTCTTCGGAAAGTCTCTAGAGATCCAAAGTCTTGAGTTAAAGAAATTCAGTTTTAGGGGTCGACTTTCTCTGTAAATATCAAAATCCTCATAGACTTATAGACCGGTGTACACTCACAAATGCATTAGTCCCTTAACATATAAGTCTTCAATACACCAAAATCACTATGGGGCACTAGATGCACTTACAGTATGTTTTTAGAGGTGATAGGATAGAGTAGGATAATTCTTGAATATGCTATATCATTGAAACGGGGGCCAGCACGCCCAAACATTTCCTAGACGCCATACAAACGAACAAACATGGGTAGTCAAAGCGGGCCTTAATTGGGCTGGTCAAAATAATATTTAGTGGTTCCCAAATGATGTGGCCCACCGTAACAACGGCTCTTAGCAGACCGTTAACATGCCAAAAGCTCGATAGGGCCGTATAAATGGAAATGCCCTGCGGGCCTCTACCAGGCCGAAATAAATGTCAATTTTGTCTCGGCCCTTTTACTTTACGGGCCAGTAAGAGGCCGAAAGTGTTATGGGCCAGAGGAGGCCAAATTTGCAAACTAGGCTTTTAACAAGCCAAAAGTCGTGTCGGGCTGAAATTTTGCCCTGCGGAACGTGGGCCCCTAATGGACACAAAGTCAAAGGCACAACTGTTGTGCGGGCCGTTAACAGGCCGAAAGACAAAATGGGCTAGGAATCAGGCCATTTAGTGAATGGGCCGAGGACAGGCCTAAAGTCAGAACGGGCTAGAATTAGCTTAACTGCAGAATGGGCCAAGAAAAGGCCGAAAGACGTTCTGGGCCGTTAACGGGCTGGAACTGACGATGGCCTGCTAACGTGCCGAAAGAAGCTCGGGCCGTAATTGGGCCGAAAGACGTGGCGGGCCATTAACAGGCTGAAACTGACGATGGGCTGGAAATTATCAAATCTAGAATCGGCCTTTCATGGGCCGATTCTGTGTAACTTGTATGGTCTGTGCTTGTGAATGGGCCTGACTCAAGTAGGCCGCTAATGGGCCAGCCCGCTTATTTTGACAGGCCCGGCCTTTCAACCTAATTGGGCCACTGTTGGGTCGAGACACGTGTCGACGTATCATAGGCCTATTTCGTCCATTCGCTAGATGACAACTGTCCGAACACCGGGCCGACACGTGGATCTGCCGGTGAATGAGAATTTTACACGTCGAAAATCCCCATTGGTCAGCACAGTTAACGGGTTATCGGATCCAAACCGGAACCCGATAGCTTAACGACGACCCGTTACGGTGGATGCCACGTTTCGATTACCCTTAAGGAAAGCACTTCTACGACACGCGATTTATTGTCATCGAAGTGGACATTTCTATGATGATAATTTTTGTAATGTCATGGAACACTTCTATAACAGCACATGTATGACTATCTTGATTCAAAATCGTCATGGATGTACATGCATGAGAGAAAATGTGACCTACTGTGACAAACACGTATCATCATGGAAGTGTATTTTTTATGGTGATCGCCGTCGCGTTGTTTCATTGCTTCCACTCTTTGTGCAATGTGATCATCCCCCTTGTCGAACGACAAGGGGCTCATGCCCCATAGGTGATCGTGTTGACTCATGACATCCTTGGCGCACCAGGTAGTGGGTGAGTGCTTGCGTGAATTTGAGTTTGTGAACAACGCGTTAATCATCATCATCATCTTCTTCATCATCTGTTTCTTCATACATGGCGCCCAAGAAGAAATCCGGCGCAACAGCACACCCTTCCACTTTGAAGGCTCCCACACACATGCCGCGGACACCATAGGCTCCGTGGGGGCTTTGGGTGAGGTGGGTACTACGGGTGGCATGACCAGCGCAGGTGGCGTCATCCTCATGTCCCCCACGGTCGAAGCTGAGGCAGGAAATGCCGTAGGGGGCCCCCATCAGAAACATCCAGGAGACCTTGGCCCAGAAGTTGCGGGAGGAGGGGACAACCACTCTCCACCTCCCCGCCGCGCTAGCGGGCGTAGCCACTGCAGTGGCACTCGCTCTGGTGCAAGCCATGATCCTCTATCATCTGCTACCATAGGTGTGGCTACTGGCCATCCCCCTTACCCGAAACAAGGCAAGTAGGGTGGGGCATGCAATGGGGTAGCCAACCCCTAGGCAGGTCCTACTCATCACCCAGCAACCATGGCAACCGGATTGCGGCCGCAAGAGCATGGCGATGCTCCTACTAGTGCTGCCAAGAGTCGAGCAACGTCACGATCCACCTCGTCAGCTATTCCAAGCACAACTATGGAAGCCATGGCGCGGGCCCAACTCCTGTTGAGGTTCCCACTAGCGGATGATCAAATGGATGAGTGGAGAACCACCATCCAAAGTCTAATCGGCTTTGCTGAAGCCGAAAAGTCCCAGCAGGTAGAGCCATCGCGGAACCCGTGAATGATAACATCAGTATGAAATGATGGCCGCATTGAGGGGGCCACACCAACGATGCAGTCCCCTCCGCGGTAGCAGACTCATGGGCAATAGCAAGAGCAACACAACCCTGAGCCCGACGAAGCCTCGATGGCCTCCTCTAATCTGTGAGCCTGTAAAGACCAGCGACAGATTCCAGAGGATCGACGGAGGGAGGATGCGCGCGTCACAATAGAATGGCAACGAGAAACCCGCCGTCAATATGACATGCGTAATGGTACGGATGATGACGAGCATGCGCCTGGTGCTCGCGGGTACTTACCTTTCGAGGTCTGGTGCCCTGCCTTCACCCCGTGAACTGTGGCAAGTCCACTGGCCATCTACCCGCGTTTTCAAACCAGAGCTGCCAGAGAAGTATAATGGAAAGTTGAATTTGGCAGAGTTTTTGAGCATCTACACAATTACTGTTCAAGCCGCCGGAGGGAGAGATGAGAAGGTGTTCACTAAATACTTCCCTTTCGCACTTAAGCCAAATGTGAGGTCATGGCTAATGCACATGCTGGAGGACTACATTTCGTCATGGGCTGACTTGTGCAATGAGTTTGTTGGTGCCTTCACGGGCGGCCATCAAGAGCCTTCATGGCCCAGTAACTTGCGTGTCCTTTCACAGAAGGAGGGATAGAGTTGCAAAAGTATATGTAGAGGTTCAGCCGAGTGCACCACAATATTCCAGAGATACATCCAACAGTCGTGATTGACGTGTTCCATTGAAACATCCGCAACAGAAAGATATGTTCCAAGAAGAACGTTCGAATGCCTAAGACCGTTAATGAATTGTACACTTCGAAAGACAAGTGTGCTTGGGCTGAGGAAGGAAGGCGACTCCCCGGGGAGAAATATGACATCAAGGTCGATTTGGAGGACAACGATGTGACCGCTAACCCGAAGTGGAGGAACCGAAAGTGCAATAAGAAACACAAAGACAAGTCGTTATTGGCCGTTGAGGGCTCTGGCGATCTTGGCACTGGCAAGAAGGCCAGAACCAAAGCCCCCTACAAGGAACCTGTCGCGTGCACTGATTGCCAGGAGGCTGTGGTGGCAGAGAAAGCTGGGAAGTCTGATGGTCCATACTTCAATATCCACCGCACTAAAGGGCATGACCTTCAAGAATGCCATCAAGTTGAGTAGAGAAGCAGAAGTCTAAGTATGAGAAGCGTGACAAGGAAAGAGACCAGGAAGGTGCTGCCGGGAAGGGCCATGGTGGCAGAGGAGGCCACCGCGGCAAGGCCCCGTAGCAAAAGGAAAAGCCAGCTAGTGGTCGAGAGTAGAAAGAAGGGGACGAGGACAGTGATGAATGGGACGTGGAAGAAACTAGCAAGCAAGAGTTTCAGAAATCAACTGAGGCCATGTGCATTGATGGAGGCGCGTCCTTGCACTCCTGCAACTCAAGTAGTGGGCACAAGAGGTGCGGTGGATCTAGCTGCAGATTCTCAGAAGCCGCTCAAGTGGTCCTGCACGCCTATCATCTTCAACGAAGAGGATCACCCCGACCGTACCACCGTAGTTGGGTGTTTGCCATTGTTGGTCGCACCAACAATACGCAACCTCAATGTCACGAAGATGCTAGTTGACGGCGGGGCTAGGCTGAGTCTAATCTCCCCCAAAGTAGTCAGCAAGCTGCAGATCCCTGATGAAGAGCTCAAGGTTACTGGCACGTTCTAAGGAAACAACCCCGGCAGGAGCCGGCCTAAGGGAAAGATTTTGTTGCCAGTAACATTTGGTGGGTAACTGAACTACCGGACAGAAAGGGTTGTGTTTGACAATGTCAAACTCCCTTTGCCATATAATGGGATTCTTGGCCGTCCAACTTTGGAAAAATTCATGGCACCATCCCACTATGCCTATAACACATTGAAGATGCCAGGGCCGACGGGCATCATTTCCATCCCATCGGACAAGAAAGATGCAATCATGTGCGTGGACAAGATGTACCAAGACGCGGTAGCTGCTAAGGCTGTAGAAGGTGGAGCTCCTGCCAAAGAAACAAAGAAGGGAAAGAATGCTTGTAAGGATGACGACAAAGAATCCGAGAAGCGTGCCTCTCCAGAGTGCGTTGCGCCTGTTGATGACCTGCCGGAGGGTTCCACTAGGAAGAGATCCAAGGTTGCTTCGCCTACTGTGAAGAAAGCCCCGACAAGGCAGGATAGCATTGACAGTACGTTCACCATCAGCACCACCGTTTTTGACAAATAGGAAAGTGCGCTCATTGCCTTCATGCGGGCGAATGTCGATGTTTTTTCTTAGCACCCATCCGACATCCCCATTTTTTCGAGGGAGGTAGTCGAGCACCACCTTGCTGTCCGTCCGCATGCTAGGACCATCAAGAAAAAGGCTAGAAATCTAGCTTTAGAACGAGAATAGTTCATTGCCGAGGATATCAAGAAGCTTGAAGCAGCTGGATTGGTCAGAGGACTGCTGCATCCAACGTGGTTAGCAAATCCAGTGGTAGTGCGCAAGGCAAATGGGAAATGGAGGCTTTACATTGACTTCACATACCTGAACAAGGCCTGCCCGAAGGACCCTTTCCCTCTATCGCACATCGATAAGATCGTGGTTTCCACCTCCGGGTGTGATCTGCTCTCCTTTTTGGATGCATACTATGGGTACCATCAGATATTTATGTCCAAGGAAGACGAAGAGAAAACTGCGTTCATAACCCCATGTGAGATGTACTGTTTTATGCGAATGCCTTTTGGGCTAAAGAGCGCTGGATCCACTTTTGCAAGAGCTGCACAAATTGGTTTTGAGCCCCAGCTGCACAGGAATGTCGAAGCTTACATGGATGATATTGTGGTCAAGACCAAGGACAAATCAACCCTCATTTAATATTTGGAAGAAACCTTTGCAAACATGCGCAAGATCAATTTGATGTTGAACCAGGAGAAGTGTGCGTTTGGCATACCCTCCAGCAAGCTCCTTCGTTTCTTTGCGTCTCAATGGGGGATAGAGGCCAATCCAGACAATATCAGGGTAATCAAGCAGATCCAAGCACACAAGACAGTTAAAGATGTGAGGCATTGACTGGATGCGTTGTCGCACTAAGTAGGTACATTTCCAAGTCTACCAAGCAGGCCTTGCCTTTCTTCAAAATCTTGAAGAAGGCAGGACCTATGAAGTGGACCCCGGAGGGAGAAGCATCACTTCAAGATTTAAAAGCATACCTTTCCTCTGCTCCCACCCTAGTTGCTCCTAAACCACAAGAGTCATTGTTGCCATACTTAGTGGCAACGATTCAAGGGGTTGGTGCAGGACTGGTGGCACATCAAGAAGTGGGTGAAGAGGCAGCTGCATCAACTATCCCCTCTGGAGGTGAAACTGAACCAGTCATGGTAGAATCAGACACAGACCAAAGAAATGTAGAGCAAGTTAGTGAAGGCAGTCCCAAAACCGTGGCAAGGTAGAAAGTGGTGCAATGGCCCGTGTACTTTGTCAACTCTTTGTTACAGGGGGCTAGGTCAAGATACTCTAGAGTGCAAAATCTGATATTCGGCCTTATCATGGACTCGAGGAAACTGCGCCACTACTTCCAAGCCCATGAGATCATGGTTGCTACCTGTTTTCCATTGAAGTGCATACTGAGGAATCCCAAAGCAACCGACAGGGTAGTTTAGTGGGCTCTGGAGTTGTCCATCATTGGCCTGAAGTATGAAATTACCTCAACCACTCAGAGTAGAGCATTGGTGGAGTTCATTACCATATGGACGCCTACTCCAGATGAAGAAGTGCCAGAGACAGTTATCCCCCGCAATGATGCACCGCAGGAGTGGACTATGTATTTTGATGGTGCTTTCTCATTACAAGGCGCTAGAGCTGGCGTGCTTCTTGTTGCGCGCACAGAAGAACACCTCAATTATGTGGTTCAAATGCACTTTCCCTGGGAGAAATACACCAAAAACACCGCTGATAATGAATGGATCCTTGCTGGGCTCAGAATTGCGGTTGAATTGGGAATCAAGAAGTTATTCATGCGCGGAAACTCACAGCTCATGGTGAGGCAAGTTAATAAGGATTATCAGAGTCCGTTGATGGAGGAATATGTGGATGAAGTAAGGAGGCTGGAAGAACACTTTGATGGACTGCAACCAGAGCATGTGCCGCTTGCGGAGAACCACATCGCTCATCACCCGTCAAAGTGCGCAGCACAAAAGCTCCATGTGGAACCGGGGACTTTTTTCCTACACCTACACCAACCACCAGTGTCCCCTTCGATGAAGGCTAGAGAGAGGAAGATGTTGGACTCCGGCAAGTATTTCCCGGCAAGGCTACCAGAAGCCGTTGGTAGATAGGTTGCCGGGTATGACTCCACTTCGGTTGGTGAGCAGCACCTTCCCGCTGAGCTGCAGGTTCTCGCGGTCGAGGAAAGTGCTCCCACAAATGAGGAGGTGCCTTTGATCCTTGTTGTCGAGCCACATGCTCCAACCTGGGTGCAACACATAGTCCATTACCATGAAACAGGAGAACTTCCCGTAGAGCAAGAAGAAGCTAAAAGAGTAGCCCGATGGTCCATCATGTATCAATCTGTCGATGACACTCTATACAGAAGAAGGCCAAATGGGGTGAAATTGAAGTGCATCTGCCGGGAAGATGGACTGAAACTACTGGCTGAGATACAGTAGGGTACATGCGGTTCGCACATTGGATCAAGGGCCCTGGATGGGAAAGCTTTCCAGCAAGGTTTCTATTGGCCCACGGCCCTCCAAGATGCGATTGATCTAGTCACCAAGTGTGAAGCCTGCCAATTCCACTCCAAGAACATTCGTCGACTAGCTCAAGCTCTCAAGACGATTCCTTTGACCTGGCCATTTTTGGTCTGGGGGCTCAACATCTTGGGCCCTTTCCCTCGTGCTACCGGGGGCTTTGAATTCTTGTACGTCGCCATCGATAAGTTTACAAAGTGGCCGGAAGTGGAACTAGTGAGGAAGGTGACCGCACAATTAGCTATCAAGTTCATAAAAGGATTCTTGTGCAGATTTCGAGTACCCGCCAGGATAATTACTGACAATGGCACCCAATTCATCAGTCGCAACTTCATGTAGTACGTCCAGCACCTTGGAAGCAAGGTCTGCTTTGCTTATGTTGCTCATCTCCAGAGCAACTGGCAAGCTGAGAGGATGAACGCTTAAGTTCTGCGAGGACTCCAGACGAGAACTTTTGATAGGCAGCAGAAGTGCGGCAGACGCTAGATCGATGAGCTGCTGGTGGTTCTTTGGTCCCTCTGCACGACACCGAATCAAGCCACCGGCCAGACTCCCTTCTCCCTAGTGTAAGAGCAGTCGCGTAGAAGCCCTCGTCGCCGCTACTGGAGTACTACCACGTCCTCTTCCCCTCACCATAGTGGAAGAGGGATACGAGGATAAGAAGAAGGATATGTGTGTGGGGATGAGCCCCTAGCCCATGCTTCCTTTTATAGGAGAGCATGGCCGGGGGCTGGCTCCTCCCCACCTAGGAGGCAACCACCCCACTCCATCAATATGTTCTCTATGTGTCACTAACGAGGCCTGGAATCTACGGCCGCCCTCCTATGCCTATTCACTGTTGGGTTTTCTAACATGGCAATCTTTCCCACGTCCTACGCGCCCACCACCAACCCTACACAATGCATGCAGAGTACGTGGCGGAAAAGGAAGAGGTGCTGGGATTGTAAAATGGCAGTTACTACCCAGTGAACATGGGGCGTGGGCAGCCCGCGGGTCCTGGCTTAAGTCACATAACGTCGTCTCGCACGACGCATGGGAAAACCGTAAACAGATTCAGTTACATGTTAATGAAGAAGCAAGGAAAATATCAAGGAAGACATGGATCCCACTATGAGTGGGCCTAAGAGTTCGCCTCTATATCTGTTAGGGCCTACCTCAATGACGCCTGGCGACACATATGAGCCAGGCTCGAGGGCTCCTGTCGGTGCAACAAATGATCACGTTTGTTTCCCAGACTTATACATAGGCACACTAGCACCAAATGTCCAACACCAACATCCAAAGCAAGACCAAACCAAGAGAAGCATCTCTTTGTGAGATCAAAGAGAGGATCAAGAAGACCAAGACAAACAAGATAGCAGAGAACTACCTTGGGAAAGCCTCCTTTGCTGGGCAGGAGCGCCTAGTCAGGTAGAGGCCGCCCCAAGGACATATCCAAGACTTCCCCAGCAGGCTTGCGGTTAGGGAATGCAACAGAAATGGTCAGCCAGATCAAGGTGTGTGTGATATACGGCATATGGTTCACTCGGAAGAACTGTTTTTGATTAGGGAACACAATAGAAATGGTTCAACTTAACAAGATGTGTGGGATATGCGGCAGACAGTTCACATAGATGAATTGTTTGTGATGAGCCAAAAAAACACAAATGATTCGCCTAAACAAGATGTGTGTGATACACGGTAAACAACCCACTTGGATGAATTGTTTGTGATGAGAAAATATAACACAGACGGTTACTAGAGTTAATTCGTGTGTGATTCCATGTGTACAAAAAAACATTGAAAATGCATACTTGTTGTTTGTGACGGCTAGGAGTATCACACATGTTACGTGTGCGAGTATTCATGTGTGATGATTAGTAAGTTACACATATGTTTCCTTATGTTAACACATGCCCAGCAACACGTGACACCTCATATGCTTGTCGAGTTGTGTGCTCAAGTCTTTCGGCGCTCCAATGAAGGCTTCCCGCGCTCTAGAGAAGGCTTACCGTGCTCCATAGGGGTGAATTATAAAATCCAATCCTCTAGCCAGCTGCTAGCTATAAATAACCACATCAATGACTATGGGCGGCGACTCGCTACTGATCCAATTTCTAGCTACTTACCCACACATACCATCATACCCCCAACGGCCGAGGACATGATGGAGTTGCGCGACGGGAACGGGCGTCGGAGATGATAGTTTAGGTTAATTAATTATCACTCCAGAGCTGGCTGATTCTGGCTCTGGAGGTATAATTAATTAGCACAATCTAAGATCAAATAACTAAAGCTTCCCCCAACATGATTGTGCACCGACCCCAACTGCTAGGCGGTAGCAGAGCGCACGCGGAGGGATGACGCGACCCGAGCGAGACTTGGCGCCTAAACGACGAGTAGAGGACGCAGAGGGACGCGCCCCGAGGGAGCCTCAATGGTGAGGATAGCGCACAGAGGAACGCGAGCAGAGCACGCCAAGGCCGCCTAAACAGGGAGCAAGCACATGCATAATTATTGCATATAGCAGATAAACATAGCCAGGAATAGCCGTCCAACAATATTATTTTCGATGACATGCATAAATATATTCTTAGCTAAGTCGAAGGTCAAAGTTTGGTACTAAAAAATATGAAGGGGGCAAATAAAGAATAAACTATGACAGAGGTAGTACCTATACGAACACAGACGCCCAATATGAAAGAAGATGTGGGTCAAACCCTAGTTGAAAAGGGCAACACTGTCTAAATCCGGCTTACAAAAGGTACAAAAGCACAAGGATTAATTGTTCATCAGGATTACACATAAACCGGATTGAACAGGGCAATAACATCTAACTCAACCAAAGTTTGTGGTGGCAGTCACAATCAAATGGATCGGTCCGATCCATAAAATCAAGATCCTGGTACACAAGATCTACTGGTCCATGATGATGACATGTTGTTGTAAATATGAGCCGAGCACGATCTGAAGCCCTTAGGTCCACCCGAACATCTTTTTATGTTTTTCCACATATAGTTCCATTAGAAATTTCATGTTGAAAAAATTAATCCTCACGGACAATAGTGCCCTCGCATTCAACATGAAGAATGTGACAAAGCTAGTGTTTGCACTGTTGGATGCGTATCCTTACAGCATTACTGTCTTCAAACGAATGTCATGAGATATAAGAAATTCCTAGTGCTTCTTGAACAATCGATTGGTTATACCTTTTTTCCATGTGTTAGTGCCTAAATAGAAATGAAGATTGAAAATAGTTAATGTCTTAAAAAGATTATGTAGAAAGAGCAATAGCTGAATGGTTAATTATAGTACATTATATATGGGATTTCAATGTGCGTGAAATTGTCACCCTTATATACTAATTCTCCAGACATGGAAAGCATTGCAGCAAGGCAATAATGATGTTGAGATCAAAACACCACATACCGATATATAATGTCTTGTAGAATCCACCACCACTGATAGGATGGACAAGCTCTTCATTAAGCATAGAACATAATATTAGCACTAAAAGTGTACTCCAAGATGATACTTAACTTATGCGCACAAACAAAAAATGCAAATTACAAAAGTGTACATGAATAATATATAGTACCTCAATAGGTGTGGAGGAAAACACCATCTCGAACCATTTAAACGGATCACGAATTGCACCCAAGGTCTCCAGTTTAGGCATAGAGACCACAGTTATTTGCGAAGGTTTATAACAACAATCAAGGAGCAACCTTTGAAGTGAAGGGGCATCTTTGATGATGAGCTCTTGTCCTTCAAAATGAATTCCAATGCTTACAAATTGATGCGACTTTATTTTGAGACAAGGGATATGGATTCCGTTTCCAAAAACAAGCACAAAACACTCCAGAGCAGGGCAACTGGAGTGGATGATGCTGTGCAGTGAGGCCTTCGACAGATGAACCAACACAAGCGCAAGATTTTTTAGCAGTGGGAGTCGAAGCATTTGTACCAGATTCTCTGCTAGATGGCACCGGGTCAAGGTGGCGTTGTGGAGAGAGGAGGAAAACCATGAGATGGGCATCGGTGGTGAGGGCACAGATGTAGCTCTCGGTGGTAACCTATCACTGTAGTAATGGTAGAACTCAAGTTGCTGGAGTTTATGGAATTAACGGGATGTGAGCCTGGTAGCCACCGTGCAGGGTATGTCTAGCAGGTACCATGCTGGGATGCAGATGCGTTGAATGGAGCCCTGGTGGGAGGAGATGATTGCTCCGGGGAGTTCAGAATCATCATCGATAGATAGCTGACGACAGTCGAGATTAAGAGGCGTGACGCGCCACAGAGTGCGCCATCGAGATGCGAGGACTTATGTGCGGAAGCCATTCTTGGTGGGGAGAAGGGAGATGATCTCCCCAAGGATGTCGTCCGAGGGATCGTTGATGCGGTCCGTCGGAGATTCTACTGGTTCCTCGTGTCAAGGGGGCATGGCTGCTTCTGGCCACATAGCCGGGTCCAAGATCTACATTCGGCAGTGTCGCTGGCCGTAGCATCATCTGTGTACATACCAATCTGAAAGAAAAAAATGGCAAAAACATACATGTAGGACATTAAAAATCAATTCCCAAGATCTAGAGGGAAAAAAGCACAAACATATATGTAGTACATTCAAAATCAATTCTCAAGATCTGGCCACGAATTATTAGCACGCACGCTAACCCTAGTCGGATTATTAGAAAAAATGATATGTAGAGAACAAGCAATTAATCACTAACTCTATACGGATAACATTCGAACAAGCAATACACAACATGCATCTAACATATCTTAATTAATCTACTTTCATGGACTGAGAGAACATAACCACAGGATTTGTATTCCAGAAAAATTAGAGAGGGGGGAGTAACCAGAGAAAACACATGATATCTTTGCCGCACAAATGAGTATATAGATGACTAACCGGTTTTTTGTTGGAGTCTCAGTCGTTGCCGAAGTTGCTATTGACCTCCGGCTGCAGGGGGGGCACAACGGCACTGACGAACTCAAGGTCGTGTTGCTGCCCATGCGAGACCTCATCGGCAGGGACGACAACCTCTATGCCGACCTTCACGCGTTGTGTAGGTGCTTCACTAGCCCTGATGTCGCCACTCCCTCTGATGGTGAACTTTGGGGGCATCCTCATACACTCAAGAGTCCAGACGTCGGTGACCACTATGGACTGGGGGTGCGGCCACCTATTATGGTCGGCGGCTCAGGAAAGCAATTAATACAGACCAGTGGGAGCGAGGCGGGCGTCGGTCAAAGGTTGTCTCGCCTCCCGGTGAGCCTGTGCGGCGAACTTCTGCCAGTCCTACCAGCATTTCACACAGCTTCTCGCATGCCTCCCAGTGACACTGCACAATGAAAACACCTCCCAGCAATACGCACACCTGCACGCACGCCTCTCAATCTACCTGCGCGGCGGACTGCACGCCTGCTCGCACGATACGCCTCCCATCAACTCACACCTGCTCACATGGCACACGGGGCGCATGGCAGCACGTATATTTTTTGGTTTATTGATGATTCATTCTACCTCTTTACTACTTCACCAAAGCATGGCACGGTCTAACGCACACGGTCTGAATTAATAATCCGTATGAGATATTGGTTTCCAGTTATTAACATTCGCCCGTTTGTAAGAAGATTATATCAAGACGTGTCTCAAATTTGACGAAAAAATACAATATGACACCACGATAAGTTTCATGAATTTCAACTAAGTTTTGGATATACGGAATTTTAAAAATCTATATTTTCAATATTTTGAAATCTCTTGCATGGAGTAAAATGCACCCAGGGACACATATGATTTTGAAATCCATTTTGGTGCACATGTAGCTCAAATTTTATTTTTGCACACTAAATACCAAGGAAATCAATCAATGTATAAAAACGCTCGAATGTTGTATGTTTTTTTAATTTTAATACGACACTCCTTTGGTCACATGTTCACTTCAGAAAAAGTTTGACATGCCTTAGAGTGGCTGTGGTGGTGCGGGATGTGTGTGTCTGTGTGTGGGGGGGTGGGGGCGGGGTCCGGCAGTACACTACGAGTTGTGAACCTCCGTGTGGGATTATTGATCATTTTGTGAGTCATATACGCCACATCAAAGTCATGAATTGGTTATTTAAAGCATTAGACAAGTCTTTCATACATACATGTTCGGGCTACATGCATGCATTTGTGGTCCTCTCGAACACTCTTCCTCGTGCGGTTATCATCGACGTGCCCATTTGTTCGCCAGCAAAGGTTTTCAGTTTCAACCCGACAATGAGAGGCATTTGGCCAAAAGGTGGATTCATCTTGGCATGTGTGTGGTGTGGATCATGGTGAGATTCCATATCAAAGTTCGGGCATGTGCGTACATACCCTCCCACTGGCTTGAAGTGAGGGGGCTACGCATCGTGATGTAGTGTGTTTCCGGTTTGCGAAGCATGTGCCACGTCAAAGTTGTGCATTGGGTATTCAAACATCACATAACACATGGGCAGATGCACGCGGTGGTTTTGTCCTATGACACTCACTCACGTGTGACTCTCCCTATGGGCCCACGAGGTCATCATCGATCAGTTGAATGTACAATGGGAGTGAGGTTAAGTTAACCAACAAGGATGGTTCTTTTTTGGTTTTTGTTATGTATATGCATGGTAGGAGTATGCACATGTCAAAGAGGGGCAACATGAATACTCTCTATATATATGTGTGTGTCATAACCTCGCTCCATGTGGGGACTTACCGGTTTCCGAGGTAGGTGCCACATCAAAGTTGTACATTATATTGGTATTCAAACATCACGCAATACCATGCAGGCAATGGTTGCCGTATAGGAACTCACTCTCATGTGGCGCTTCCATTCGTGGGCATGCGAGGTTGTCCTCCATCACTTTGACCCAACGAGAGAGAGAGGTTAATTTGATGATCAAGGAATGATTCTTTTTTGGTTTGTGCTATACAGTAGAAGTACATATAAACCATGCATCGAATGGGGGCATACATATAGCACATACCACACAACATGAACCTCGCGCTCTCTGTGGGGACTTTTTGTTTCCTATATATGTGCTGCCACATCAAAGTTATGCATTGTGTATTCAAACATCAAACAAACACCTCTTTGGGCCACATGTAGATGGTGGTAAATAGTCCTATATAGGATGATCACTCGCTTGCGATGTACGCTTCGCTTCTATGCTGGGCCCGCAAGTTCGCCGTCCATCACTTTGACCGAAGGAGAGAAAGGAACATTTGATGAACAAGGAGGATTAGTTCTTTTAGGTTTGTGTTACTAGGTGTATAGTACGTGTCGAAGGGGGGGTGACCAGCATATATATACTAGGTGTCACATGAACCTCACTCTATGTGCGGACTTTGCAGTTTTTTAGGCAAATGCCACATCAAATTTGTGCATTAGGTATTCAAAACATCACAACCACACACCTCTCCATATATATGTTCTAGCACATATGCAAGCGCGATGGTTTTTGTCTTATATATGGCACTCACTCACGCGGTTATCGGCGATGCTTCCATCTATCGGCCCGCTTGGTCCATCACTATCACGGACAGCGAGAGAGGTTAACTAATTTGACTTGGGAGGGGATTAATTTTTTGTTTGTCTCATGATATAGATCATGATGTGAGATTACATATATATATAATAGCGCATGTCTACACAAGAATCCATCGCGCTAGATCGAAGGGGGCGAGCACACGACACGTCATGAACGACCTATTCCTCTGTGTGGGGACCTCTGTGATTTTCAATGCATGCAACACATCAATGTTGTGGATTGGGTCGGGTATTCAACACATATGCATACATCACACACCTCCATAAATATGTTCGAGACCCACACATGCAATGGTTGTCTTTGGACACACTCTCACTCGCTCGGTTATCGGCGGCAAGCCTATATATATTCGTGAGCCCGTGTGGATGACCATCATTTTAACCAACGACGGGAAATGTTACTAGGGTGGATTCTTATTATTTGCTTCGAGTTACCTATACTAGGTCGATCATTCCAAGCCTAATTAAGTTTGAGCCCATGCTATGTGTCATGAACCCTCGTTTAGTGTGGGGATTTTACGGTTCCAAAGCATGGTGCCACATCAAATTTGTGCATTGGGTATTCACACACCACATGCACCACTTACATATACATACTTGGACCACATGCACAAAGTGGTTTTGTCTTCATATAATACCCCCTCAC
This sequence comes from Triticum aestivum, assembly GCF_018294505.1. Taxonomy (NCBI): domain Eukaryota; kingdom Viridiplantae; phylum Streptophyta; class Magnoliopsida; order Poales; family Poaceae; genus Triticum; species Triticum aestivum. Next base: position 321,579,163 of record NC_057797.1, read on the forward strand.
GAGGTTATCGGCGACAAGCTAACCCATTTTGCAGGGACCTGTGGACGTCCATCACTTTCATGAACAACGAGCGGGAGAGGTTGTACGACCAAGTTGGATTCTGCTTGGTCCTCATTATAGTATGTCTTGGTGAGATGCCCTCCCCCCAACGTGTGTGTGTGGGCGGGGGGCTACTTAGCACTACATGCAACCTCCGTGGGGTCGGGGAAGTCTAGTTAATTTGTGAGGCACACGTGCCACATCAAAGTTGTGAATGGTAGTTAAATATCACGCCACACCCTTTTCATACATATAGTAGGGCCACCTGTGTGGTTCGTATGTGGTCTCACCCATCTCGCACCACAAGGACACATTTGTGGGTCGGCACACCGTCCACCTTTGTCGGGGAGCGAAAGGGGAAGTTTGACCATATATATGATGGACTCCTATAGGTTTTGTGTTACGGTAGGGTGAGATTTCAGACCTAGCTATTTGCGGGCATGCATTCATAGCTAGGATTCCCTTACCGCAGACACGAAGTGGGGTTCATAGGGGGTGGCTGACTAGCAATATTGTGCTTTTGTGCAATAGGTGCCACATCAAAGTTGTGCAGTGGGTATTCGAACATCAAACCACCCTTTTGATACATATATTTGGTCCACATGCAAGTGTGTTCGTGTTCTGATCCTCTCCCACATTATTATTTTTGCCAAATTTATAAACAACACACTAGTTGGATGTAGAAACCATCTGTGTTTGGGTACACAACAGGCAAGGTTCAGTCAGACTACCCATGTGCCACGCCCGTTCTTTGCAATCACTCACATCAGCACAGTAGATTGGGCTTCACGAGGCTTGCCTCTCAGTCTCGAAAATATCTACTGCCTCGTAATCTCAAAAATATCTTCTCGCCCTTGATTCAAATTTTCAGTTTCCCCGGCATTTTACTCCTGCCTCTGCATCCCTCGCAATCTCAAAAATATCTGGTCGCCCTTCATCCAAATTTTTAGTAGCCCAGCATTTTACTCCCACCTAGTAAAATTTTCAGCTGCCCCGGTATTTCCTCAAACACCACCTTGCCTCTCTCCACACACACCACACACTCCCAAAAATCTCCGCTCACACAGACTCAAACCACCCCTACCATGCTTGAAACCATTGGTAGGTCGCTGCCATCGCCGCCACCGCCTCCATCCTCAACTTATGCCTGTGTGCCGGGGAGATCAAGGATACAATGGCCAAAAGGAGGTTTATCGTGGCCTCTTTGCCCGACACCGGCGAGGTAGCCGCCCAGGTGTCCCCGTCGTCCTCTACGGGCTCTTTATCAATCCGATGTCGCTGGTTGCCCGATACGCCTACCGCCACGCCCCTACGCTAGTTCGAGGACTTCCTCGTCCTCCCTCGGTCCTGGCCGCTGACGTGGTCCTACCTCAGGGCCCGCCAGCGGCGGTGGGGGACATGGGTCAATGAGAATATGGATCGGGAGATCCACACATGTCGGTCGCTCGGTAGCTTCCACATGACCGAGTTCGCGGGCATTGAGTACGACCGCTGGCAGGTCCACTAGCACTGCATTGCGGCTAGGCTCAATTTCCCCTTCGGCACATGTCCTGTGGTGGTGAGATTGGCTATGGCTCGGGAGGATCACGACGAGTGGGATTGCCTCGAGGCCGAGGCTCCCGACGACGCCTACATGCAAGAGCTCCGCCGCCAGCACCCAGAGCTCGTGGAGGCGGAGTAGGTGATCTTTGCTAGCGTAGAGGGCGGCGAGGTTATAATACTCTCCTCCAATGACAAGGTCGAAGGCGACAAGGACGGTGGCAGAGAGGGCGTCGAGGTGGGTGGTGAGGATGAAGTGATCAACGTCGATGAGTGGAGGAGTGTCTTCCCCAACAACCCCGACGATGGTACCGGCTCGGACTTGGCTCATGACACACCGTACTTGATGAGGAAGGATTGGCTCGACCTCCACCTCAACCGAAAGTAGTTTAGTTCACTTTAAATTTATGTTTGATGTTCGGTTATGCAAAACTATCTATGTTGATGTTTGAATGCATGCTACTTTAGGTTGAACCAGCTTTGAACTTGATCAAATTGAAGTTTACAATTTTAAGTTTAGGGGATCGACTAGAAATGACCAAAAATTATGATATTTGGTTGCTGTTAAGGATGTTCAGTTAACATGCCTTTTCATTTTTTTTAATAATAACTAGTGTACTTTAGACCTACACAGTACCAGTTTCAATGACTATTTTTTGTTTTTAAATGTTATGCATGATGAAATTAACACACCTTTCCACTTCTTGTTTTGCTTAACTAGCGTGCTTAAAACTGCACACTGAAGCTATCATTTGTAGATTATGTTTTCTACCATGTATATATTTGAGCTTGTTGTGCTTAACATGTCTTCATATGAACTCATAAAGGACAATATTGAGAACAGTGTTGTTTTCCATCGAGGTTAGTTTAATCACATTGCTTATATGTACTCACTGTTCAGGATATCGGTAGTTGGTACCATATAGCCTGGGGCTGATAAAGGATTAATCGTCGAGTCGGACATTTCACTGAATATATCTGTATCCCATTTATCAGTAGGTTAACTACGGCCATATTTAATATATCTGACGCTACATAGCAACATGCATTGTACTGAATGACTGAATATGCAATCCGAGGCTACATAGCAAAAAGGAAGAGTGTTACCTTAATGTTCTGATGATGTCTAGATATACATGTAATAAAATCTTCTATAATGGGATAGAAGGAGTGTTGTACTACATCATTTTGCAAATGTTCTTTAGCTTCTAATATTAACTTGGTGCTTTTAGGTACATATGTCATTGCCAAAGATCCACACTTTGACCCTTTCTGCGTATGGGGCAATGAGATAATCATGAATCAGCTTCAAGTGAGGAAACTGATAAAGACTGTTATTAAAATGGGTCAAAAGATGTCAATCAAACTATTTGTTTACACTTTATGCAAGAAAATAGTGAACTGTAGGATGTTAACTAAGAACACTATAGCCTTCTTTTTACTGCCCCTAATGTGTTGTGTTAGATGACAATGTCTGAATCTTTTTTCCTTTACAGTGGATCCTGATGCAGTTTACTCAAGATTAGCTCTCAACCTACATGATTGGTGGCCTGCCATCACAAGGGGTTGGACTAGAGTCCTGCATGCCTTCTGCATCTAGGAGAGCACAATACGACCATTCCGCTTCACCTTGTTCAGCCATAAGAATGTATGTCGCCTCTTTCTTTACCATTTGTAATAGTACAAGTATATAACCCTGGTTCATCATTCTTTATTTGGTGCTTATGTAATTCTTGAACATATGTACCTATCAATCGAATGATGCATTGATTGTTCGAACCTAATGGATATGAATAAAGCTATAGCCTACTTTCAAGTTCAAATTAGGTACAATTTTAAATAGCAGCAATGTAGCGATCCGACCTCAAACGGTCAAATCACTATGCATCAGTGTCATACCTAGACCGGTAACGCTGACACACACACAGTACTTGAAGGATTTATAGCAGAGTTCAATCACACACTTATTACATCGAATATCTCAAAAGAGAGTACTTATTACAATAATATGGCTGAAGGCCATCTAATGAAGATAACAGCGGAAGGCTTCGAAGGTAAAACAAGTCCATCAACTCCAATGGCATAGCTGAGTGCAAGACAACGACCTAGCGCACCTTACTTTTCGTCTGAAAAGTCTGCAACATATACATTGCGGCCCAAAACAGGTCAGCGCATGGAATATGCTGGCAAATAACACTGTAGAGCATATTTGGCTGGCAAAATAACACTATAGAGCAATGAACAAGTAGCAGCTATGACTATATGCATATTTGGCTGGTGGAGGCTCTATGGTTATTTTTGTAGAAAGCTATTTTTCCCTACAACAAAGGAATATATTTTATTCAACTACAAGTTTGTTTAAAACATTGAGAGTGGTAACCCCATCTCAATCCCAAAATTAATAATCATTAACCCAACAAATCAATTAAGTAAAGTGATGAGATCAACATAATAATTCAAGCACGAGATACTCAAGATGTCCATAACCGGGGAGACGGCTAATCATGACTAGTTTGTACACTCTGCAGAGGTTTGTGCACTTTTCTCCCACAAGACTCGATCTCCTCCGTTGATTTCTCGCACTACATGATGTTTGAGAAACGGATAACCGAGACACAGTCTTTCAGAAGCATTAGCCCTTTCGACGGGTAAACCGTACCACCTACATCCCCTACATCTGCTAGTTTACCACTGAAAGAGTTCACGCAACATACTCAACTATGCCAGAGCCCATAATGCCTTGTGGCTACACACGGAAGTTTCTAGCATGAATAACAATATGATCCCTTTGAGCCTGGGTGGCGGACCATAGGATGATCACACGGATTCCCTAGGATCTCCTTGGACTACACTTGATTACCCCAGGTGCCCACAAACAATCCACCCAGATGTGTATTGAAGTAGCCACCTTAAATAAACCCTTATTTCATAATAATACTCACAACTATCATGAATCACTCAAACCAAACCACGTCTACGAGCATAAGATAGCACTACAAGCATAACATAGAAGTAATTCCCCGGGTTTGATTAAAAAGGGCAATAGGTACTACTTCAACAACCACTTCCCAATACCCACATGTGAAGAAGATCCTACTCATGCAATGTTTGAGGGTTTGAAACTAATGCATAAAAACTGGGTAATAAAGGGGTATGATCAAAGTGTTACTTGCCTTGCTGACGATCTGAAAACCCTAGTGACTTGTAGTAGCATGCTTCGCACCCCAGAAACTCTATCACCAACCAACAATAGCACATATAAGCGCTCAAGCAATAGATGCAAAGGTAAACTCAAGAGAAAATATCAAAATCGAAAGTACAAGAGAAAACTTTGATTTGCAAAAAGAATCAATCAAATCGGAGCTACGAAACTCTAACTCCGATCAAAAGAATCTCAAATTCAAATCTTCTTGCAACCAAATTTTAAATTGTCAAAATCATGTTCAAGTTGGTTAACCGGAAAGAGGGGTCTGAGGTGAAGATTTTGGCGTTGGTTTCACTGGATTTGGACGAGCGAGTGAAAAGTTGCGAGCGTTTGAAGATCAGGGGCTAATCTGCGATAAAAATAATCACAAATAGGTCCCTAGTAGAAAAATAAAATAAAAAGGCAAACACTAACGAACGAACGTTCGCTAACAGAACCGAATGAATGAATTCATTTGTTAACAGACCCAAGGAAAGAACACTCGCTTATTAGCAAACCCTAAAACAAAACTGATCTAAACCGAAAACCGAAAAAACCGTAAACGAATCGGGGCGGTTTTCTACCGATTCATGACGACGACGAGATCTGGCAGCGAGGTAGGGCTCCGACGAGGCGCGTCTAATGGAGGCGCGGAGCGGCGTGGGAGGCGGCGGGATCGGCGGCTCGGGGGTGGAGAGGGTGGCGGGGCCTCGGCCCTATTTAAAGAGGCCGGGGGGCGGCTGCTTGCGCGAGGGGCCGGCACGGGGCGGAGTCCGGCTCGGACTCCCCCTTGGCGTCCGTGCGGCGCACGACGGCAGGGAAAGCGGCGGCGTTGCGGGCTTCGGCCCGCCTAGGCTGGGCCTTTGGCCCAGTCGGGCGGAGAACTTCTTTTTAAAAGAAATTCCTCCCGAAATAAAATCCTAATAAAATATAAAAAATACTAAAAATGCCAAAAACAATTTTTACTATCTAAATAAAATATTTAGAACATAATGAATATTTTACTGGCCTAAAAATGCATATTTTTCTAATTCAAACAAAATCTCAAATAAAATCCAAATAAAATATTTATTTGATTTTAAAAAAATTCCTCCAATATTACTCTCTTTTTAAGAAGTCATGTTATCTTCACTCTTTTAATTTAAATTTTAGAAATAATTGGGGAGAAAAATATTAAAATCAAATTGATCCTCTTTTTAAATTTGAGAAAATTCAAATATGAAAATATATGAAATATGAAAATATATGAAATATCCAACTCTCTGCTTGGGTCATTGAGTTGCTTAAGATTTCTGGGATCACAACCAAAATGCAAATAAAATATGATATGCATATGATGTCCTATGTATAACATCCAAATTGAAAATTGGGATGTTACAAACCTACCCCCGTTAAGATGAATCTCGCCCTCGAGATTCAGGTTGGCTTGAAAATAGGTGCGGGTGGTCTTTTTGTAGGTCTTCTTCACGTTCCCAGGTGGCTTCATCCTCAGTATGGTGGATCCACTGAACTTTGCAAAACTTAATAACCTTGCTGCGGGTAACTCGACTGGCAAACTCGAGAATCTTGATAGGTTTCTCCTCGTAGGTTAGGTCGTTATCCAATTGAATTGCTTCCAGGGGCACTGTATCTCTTAGAGGAATATTGGCCATCTCTGCATCGCACTTCTTTAACTGGGAAACGTGAAACACGTCATCCACTCATGATAGTCCTTCGGGTAACTCCAACTTGTAGGTAACTTCTCCCATACGTTCCATAACTCGGTACGGTCCTACAGATCTCGGAGCTAACTTTACCTTAACTCTAAATCGTTTAACTCCTCGCAATGGTGACACACGAAGATATGCTCGGTCCCCAATCTCATAGACTACCTCTTTCCATTTAGTATCGGCATAACTCTTCTGCCAGGACTGAGCTACCTTCAGTCTATCTCGAATCAACTTAACCTTCTCTTCAGATTCTTTGATCAAATCTGGTCCAAACAGCTGACGGTCTCCAACTTCATCCAACATTAACGGTGTCCTGCATCTCCTTCCATAAAAGGCTTCGAAAGGTGCCATCTTCAAACTAGCCTGATAACTGTTGTTGTATGAGAACTCTACGTATGGCAAATTGTCATCCCAACTAAATCCATAATCTAGCGCACAATCTCTCAACATGTCCTCCAGAATCTGATTGACTCTCTCTGTCTGTCCATCGGTCTGCGAATGAAAGGTTGTACTGAACTCTAGCCTAGTACCCAAAGTCTGGTGCAATTGATTCCAAAACTTCGAAGTAAATTGTGTCCCTCTATCGGATACGATGGTCCTTGGGATTCCGTGCAGACATATGATCCTGATCATATATATCTTGGCCAACATCGCTCTTGTATATGTGGTTTTCACTGGGATAAAGTGAGCTACCTTGGTCCAGCGATCAACTACTACCCATATTGAATCATATCCCATTCGGGTCCTGGGTAATCCGGTCATGAAATCCATGCCAAGCTTGTCCCACTTCCATTCGGGTATCGACATAGGCTGAAGCAACCCTGCCAGCTTCTGATGTTCTACCTTCACTCTCTGACATACATCACATAATGCTACATACTTGGCAATATCCTTCTTCACACCTGTCCACCAGAAATGCTCCTTCAAATATAAGTACATCTTGGTGTTTCTGGGGTGAATCGAGTATGGTGAGTCATCAGCTTCCTGAAGTATTAACTTCCTGATCTTCGCATTATTGGGCACATATAAGCAATCCTCAAACCATAAGGTCTCGTGCTCATCCTCACGGAAACCCTTGGCTTTTCCGTTGCTCATCTTCTCCTTTATCTCAGTGATTTCCTTATCATCTTCTAAGCTTCTCGAATATTTCCCAATAACGTAGACTGAACCTCCATTGCTGCAACGAAACCTCTTGGAACTATCTCCAAATGAAGTTCCTTGAGATCATCAACTAATTCCTGTGATAAGCCTCCGCTTACGAGGGTATTGGCACAACTCTTGCGGCTCAAAGCGTCTGCTATGACATTGGCCTTCCTTGGATGATAGTGCAACTTCATATCATAATCCTTTATGAGCTCCAACCATCTCCTCTGCCTGAGATTCAACTCCTTATGTGTGAAAATGTACTTCAAACTTGTGTGATCCGTCTACACATCACATCTATTTCCAATCAGAAAATGTCTCCAGGTCTTGAGCGCATGCACTACGGCTGCTAACTCCAAATCATGTGTGGCATAATTCAACTCATGAGTTCGAAGCCGTCGTGAGGCATATGAAACAACTCTTCCGTCCTGCATCAGTACTCCTCCAAGTCCTAAGAAAGAAGCGTCGCAATACACTTGGAAATCCTTGCGTATATCCGGAAAAATCAGCACTGGGCTATAACCAAACATTTCTTCAACTACTGAAAACTAGCCTCACAATCTTCAATCCATTTGAACTTGGTGTCCTTCTTCAACAACTCGGTCATGGGTTTTGCAATCTTGGAGAAATTCTCAATGAACCTCCTGTAATATCCTGCGAGTCCCAGATAACTGCGGATCTCTCCAACTGAGGTGGGTGCCAACCACTTAGTGATGGACTGAACCTTGGTGGGGTCTACTGCTATACCTTCTCCTGATATAACATGTCCAAGAAATCCAACTTCCTTCAACCAAAACTCACACTTGCTAAACTTGGCATACAAATGATGTTCCCTGAGCTTCTCGAGAACTAAGCGCAAGTGTTCCTTGTGTTCCTCTTCAATCCTCGAGTACACCAAAATATCATCAATGAACACCACTACAAACTTATCCAAAACCTCCATGAACACCTTGTTCATCATGATCATGAAATAGGCAGGGGCATTAGTCAGTCCAAATGACATGACCGTGTACTCATGTAGCCCGTACCTTGTGGTAAAAGCTGTCTTAGGTATATCATGTTCTCGGATCTTCAGTTGGTGGTATCGTGATCGCAGATCGATCTTGCAGAATACTTTAGATCCTTGCAACTGGTAAAATAGATCATTGATCATTGGTAGTGGGTACTTATTCTTGATTGTCACTTCATTCAAGGCCCGATAATCAACAACCATTCTAAAAGATCCATCCTTCTTCTCAACTAAGAGCACTGGGGCTCCCCACGGTGACGAACTTGGTCGGACGTAACCTTTCACCAATAACTCCTTAATCTGCTTCTTAATTTCCTCCGGATCATTTGCGGGCATCCGATATGATATCTTAGATATTGGTCCAGTGCTTGGCAATAGCTCAATCAAAAATTCTATGTCTCGATCTGGCGGCATGCCTGGCAGTTCCTATAGAAATACATCTGGGTAATCCTTCACAATAGGCACTTCTTCTTGAACAACTCCCGAGAGAGAATTTACTTGGGTCCTCCTGGGCGCATGCCTAGACACATACGTGATCCTTTTTCCCTCCGGGGTGGTGAGTAAAATTGACTTACTAGCACAATCGATGTTTCCTCCATACTTCGATAACCAATCCATGCCTAATATTATATCCAATCCTTGGGACTCCAAAATTATTAGGTCTAAGGGGAAAACATGTCTACCAATGGTTAAGGGTGACCAATCACACCATCGGCTGGCCATAAACTCCGCTCCTGGCGAGCTAACTAACATGGGCAATCTAAGGCATAAGGTTGGTAACTTAAACTTGTCCACAAATCCCCTTGATATGTATGAATGCGATGCACCAGTGTCAAAAAGAAACGAGTGCGGTAAATGACTTAAAAAAACTTACCGATCACTGCGTCAGACTAATCTTCAACCTCCTCCACGTTGATGTGGTTCACCTGACCTTTGGTGAAGGGATTTGGCTTCTTCCTAGAGTTTCCATTTCCGTTTCCGTTCTTCAATTCTGAGCAATCATTGGCATAATGTCCAGTCTTCCCGCACTTGTAACAGGTAACATGGCTCAGGTCCTTCTTGGCGGGCATTGCTGGGTTGGGACGGTTTGGGTTGCTGCTTGCTCCATTCCCGTTTCCATTCTTAGGCCCAGTGTGGTTATGTGAGCTTCGTCCATTGTGGATATGGCCTCCATGGTTATGGGTGTAATAGTCAGAGTTAGGGGTAAAGTGAGGCTTCTGCTGAGCTCCAGAATTGTATTTCCCCTGTCCATACTTCCGTTTGCGGCTCTCTATCTGCTGATGTTTGCTTTCAATCATAAGGGCCCGGTCTACCAACTCCTGGTAGTTAGTGAATGTTGCCACCATCAACTACATACTCATCTCATCATTCAGCCCTTCCATAAACTTCTCCTACTTCACGGCATCTGTGGCCACATCATCTAGGCCATAGGGGGCTAACTTGCTAAACTCATCCACATACTGCCCCACAGTATGATTTCCCTCGCGTAAGTTGTGAAACTCACACTTGTTCATATTCATTGCTCCTATAGAGACATGGGCTGTGCGAAAAGCTTGTTGAAACCGATCCCATGTGACATTCGCTATGGGAAAAGTGGCTGTGTCATTATCCCACCATGAGGCTGCTGGTCCATCCATTTGATGTGCGGCGAAGCGCACCTTCTCTGCATCTGTGCAACTTGCGGTGGTCAGGTCCCTTCCAATCCTGCGGAGCCAGTCATCATCAACAATCGTCTCGGTGCTACTGGAAAACACCGGAGGATTCAACCTCAGAAAACGGGCTAAGTTGTCAACTGGAGGTGGTGGTGGTCGGTTGTGTCAGGACCCCGACTCAATGCCACATCGATCTAGCATGTAACACCTCATATCACTTTGCGGCCTCACGCACGGTATTCCCACGGGTGTCGCCTTACCTTTGCCCGGGACCGTTTGCGCCTTTTGGCACATGTATATGATAGTGTCCCTAGCATCCATATGATAAGGAGCCCGGGCTGACATGGCTAGTCGTAAACCCAAAGTGGCACTAACTTACAGGGACAGGCATCCATGACCCAGCATCGAATGTGTCGGTCATCAGCGAGTGAATCCAGGCTGTAGCACTGGGCTAACAGGACTCCGGTGAACCGGGCTGTAGCGGGCTAACAGAACTCCGGTATTCATCGCGTGACATTTCCCCGAAGGGACAGACACAGGAACGAAGAAGGACACATGCCGGCCAGCCTAAGTGTTCCGGAGCAGTAGCAAGCTACCATGGCTCGGTGGAAACACTAGGAGACATTTCCCGGTAAGAGAGGCTACTAAAGATAAACAACTAGATAGCCAGATCCCACACATACCAAGCATTTCAATAACATACACACAATATGCTCGATATGTGCAAATACAACATGGCATCACAACATGACTCTATGACTCAAGTATTTATTCAATAGGCTTTGAGGAGCGAGATATTACAAACATGAATCTCATGACCCAACATTCAGAGCATACAAATCAAAGCACAAGCGGAAGCTATCATGTCTGAGTACAAACATCTATAAATGAAAAGGGCTGAGAAGCCTGACTATCTACCAGATCCTGCCGGGGGCACAAGATCGTAGCTGAGGTAACAAGCTAAACGTCGAAGACCATACGGAACTACTAGCGAGACTGAGGTCTCTCTGCAAAAACATAAAATAGGCAAACGTGAGTACAAATGTACCCAGCAAGACTTACATCAGAACTAACTACATATGCATCATTTTCAACAAGGGGATGGTGGGGTTTAACTGCAGCAAGCCAGCTTTGACTCGGTGGCTATCCTGAACTACGACTGCAAGTAACTCTTTTGAGGTGGCGCACACGAGTCCACATATTCACCATATCAATACACCACTATGGATCCGCTCCCGTCTCCCTACGAGAACGCCATCCATAGCACTCACGCTTATCTTTTGTATTTTAGAGTATCAACTTTCACTTGTCTATGAACTGATATAAGCAACCCAGAAGTCCTTTTCCGCGGACACGGCTATTCGAATAGATGATGTTAACCCTGCAGGGGTGTACTTCTTCACACACGCTCTCACCACTTACCGCCGTTTACACGACATGTAGTCGGCAACCTTCAAGCGGAAGCCCAACGTGGGTGTCGGCCACGGCCTGCCTAAACACTCAAGTCTCTAGTCCAGGTTTATCGCCTATTCGGGTTCCATCCATGAGGAGATCCGGCCGGAGTTTCGCTCACAGCCCCAAACGATGTGAACAGGGTTCCCGAGACACCAAACGGGCGCCCGGTACACCGTGCCACGTGCCTACCGCATCACAGCCCACCCCTACGGTCAGCGCTGCGCACGGCCTCCAGCATACTACAAACACCAGAAACTACTTGCAACTCCTGGACAGAGGACAAGGGTGATCAAGAAGCCGAGAGGGTCCATTGGTTTCGGGCCCAATGCATGGTAGTAGCTGAATCATGGATCACAAACACAGAACTCAGTTCCTGAGGACGGCTGCAATGAGACAACCCACCATGTACTCCTACATGGCCTCTCACCGCTACCTTTACCAAATCGTATTCACACACTTAGCTCACACACAGTAGGACATGTTCACACACCTCTGATTCATCCCTGATGAATCAGACCTGACTCAACTCTAAGCAGTAGCAGGCATGACAAACAAGCAAGAATGAGTAGGCACAACATGGCTCAAACAACTCCTACTCATGCTAGTGGGTTTCATCTATTTACTATGGAATGACAGGTCATGCAAAGGATAAAGGGGTTCAGCTACCGCAGCAAGTAACAGTTGAATCGTTGTTGTCTTAATGTAGTAAAAGAGAGCAGGGCGAGAGAGTAGGATTGTATCGGAATGAACAAGGGGGTTTTGCTTGCCTGGCACTTCTGAAGATAACATTGAGTCTTCATCAGTGTCAACGATCACAACGTCGGAACATCGTCTACCGGGAGGGAACAGATACCGGCAACAAAGAAGAAATACAATCAATGCAATGCACAATATGATGCATGCTCATGACATGGCAATATGAATGTGTTTTGAGCTAATGCAACTAGCAACAGATTAAATGAAGTTGGTTTGAATACAAGATTCAAATTCAAACTCCATATGTGATTATTCAAATGCCATTTAATTGATTTGTGCTAAACAGCAGCTATAAGTTGTTCTAACATGCATGAAAATGGTACAGATGGATTCCTTGAATTTTTTTGATAATTTTTCATATATAAATAATTTAATTTGGAGTTATGGTTGAATTTCTATGATTTATTGAAGTTTAGGGCATTTTCTGAAATTCCTGAATAAAAAATAAATCCAGAAAACCTATTACTGCGTCAGCATGACTTCACAGTGACGTCAGCAAGTCACCGGCGTTGTCCAGGTCAAATCTGACCTGTGGGACCCACATGTCAGCTGCACAGTGATTTAACAGAGTTTAATTAACTTAACTAAATTGTTAGCCGGCTTAATTAAACGGTAGGGCCCACCTGTCAGTGGCCCTAGGCCTGGGTTAGCGGGGTGGTTAGGCCCTAATGACCGTCCACGTCGGATTCGCCGGCGGTTGGACGACGGCGACGACCCAGAGCGGCGGTGGCTCGCCGGAGTTACGCCAGAGGCGACGGATCGACGCGCCAAGGGCACCAGGAGGTAGCCCGTGCCCGTGCGCATCTAGGGGGACCAACGGGAGGTGCGGGGGTGGCCGGGGTTCGCCGGAATGGAGCTCGCGGCGGCGCCGGCATTCGGGTAAACTCGGTTTTGGGGTTAGGGAGCACGACAGGAGGCAAAGAGGGGTGTTACGACCTCCTGGGGTTGCACTGAGCACGACCGCATGCTCGGTTGCAGCTCTAGCTAACGGTGGCTACGGCGGCGACATGGCCGGCGGCAAGCAAGCTCCGGCTCCGGTGGGATCGAGGCTACAGGGCGCAATCGAGGCGGGGAAGAGAGAGGGGAGGCGTAGGAGCTCACAGTGAGTTCGAAGAGCAGGTCGGCGTGCTCGGGGGGATGGCGGAGAGGATGAATCGGACGGCGGCATCCGGCGGCCGTGGTCGGGAAGAAACGCCGCGGCATCGTCTTGGGGCATCCGGGCTTCGGTGGGTCGACGTAGAGGGGCTTGGGGTCCGGGCTGAGCTCGGGTACGCAGAGAGGGAGCGAGGAAGTGGCTGTGGCCGCGGTGGTTGCGAGCGACGTCGGCGGCGACTCTCGGGTGAGAGAGGGAGAGATCCAGGGAAGGGGGTGAGAGCGCGGGAGAGTGAGGGAGAGAGGCAGGGAGGTGCGTGGCGCTCGGGGAAGGAGTCCAGAGCATCGAGGAAGGAGAGCGGCAAGAAGGAGGTGGCCGAGGCAGCGTCGGTGCCCGTCGGCCACGCGCGCTGCCTACTGGCGCGGGGAAGACGACAGGAGGGGAGCCCCTGGTGGGCTGGGCCGGCTTCTGCAGCAGGCCGCATAGGTAGGCGCCAGGTAGATCTTCTGCTCTCTCTCTCTTATTTCTATTTAATTCTGTTTTTCTATTTTCTATAGTTTGTTTTGATTTGATTTAAAAATATCAAATCATTTTATAAAATCCTGGAAACAATTATGGGTGCTTTCTGAATTATTTCAGTGACCCTTAACAATTTCCAACATTTATTTGAACATTTAAATTATTTACAGTATTTAAATGCCCAAGATCAAATACAATAGGATTTAATTCAAAATCCAGAATGGCCTAGAAATATGTGCATCATTGTTGGCAGGGGTTTTCACCTTTAACAAAAATAATGAACTTTCCTAAAGGGCATTCTGGGTTTATTGAAAATATTTTTATTTTGATCCTAATTGCATTTTATTTAGTGCTAGGGTTTGTCATCCCCAGTGCAAGTTTCATGAACTTTAAACATGATGCATGAATGCCTTAATGCAACTAATGACAAACAAATTCTAGGGCTGTGACAACTCACCCCCACTAAACAAAAAATCTCGTCCCGAGATTCAAGCGTAGGGTAAGGTGAAGGGGGAACGCAAACTAGCACAATCTTCACGATCCAGGGTGCACTTTATCGAAGCGTTGATTCGATCACCATCATTATCTTGATGTCTTGCTCCAAGAACTCCAACTAACATGACAACGAGAGGAAAGGAAAGACCCTAAAAGAATTGTTCTTCCCAAAGGTCGAACAAGTCAGAATTAATCCACGGAATGAGACATAGCAACATCTCTCGAGCTGAGAGACGAAGCACACATCTAGAGGAATGGAGTGAAGCAGATGACGAAGGTTCACTAGGTAGACAATAATTCCACACCTAAGAAGGTGGTAAACGATTGCCAACGTTGCGAGGAGTTGAGTTGCCATGATACCATAATGATGCACCTTAGGGAAGGTGACTCGTAGAATCATCCCCTTAAATGGCAAAAGGAATTACCTTTGATTCAGAGATCATTCAAACTATTTATACCAGCCTAAGGCAATTCTCGAGCGATCGTTTGGAGGGGGTCGGTAGAATGGCATACTCGGACTTGGATGATGTGGATTACCTTGTTGAAGACAACGTCATAGATGATTTTGTTTATCATCGGAAATGGATGAGACCCATGGTAGAATGGCACATTGGCGGTGCAAGCTGGGAACAAAATGCAAATGCTGGGAATGATTCTGGTAACTGGGGAGAGGCTCAACAATAGAGAGTTATTCCACTATTGGAATGGTTATAGCATTGCCGAGGAAACTGAGAGCACTCCAGTTAGTGTCGATGATAACACCTAGCGCTTGTGCGTGCTCTCAAGAACTTGAGCATTTCCATAATCATCAAGATTTTACCAACATCCGTGTCAAGGGTGCTAACAACACAACATACTACCATGATGAATAGCGATGGATGATGCAGATGCAAAGGAGGATAACACTTTCTCAGATTTCACCTTAGCGAGGCCAAGGAACCAAAATCTGCATGATCGACCGAGAGACATTTAGCACTCGGCTTCTAATGTTCTCCTTGACGTGCTAGTGTATCCCATTCATAGATATGGTTTGATATCTAAAACATCAAGTAAAAAGGTCGGACTTCGGGAACACAAAAATCCATAAGGAGTAGCTTATTGGAGTAAAACCCTACGAAATCCTTATGGGGAGGTGGCCAACTTCCTCAATCAAGATATTATAATAACAGGTCTTCCGGCGAGGTGTGTTGGCCACGACATCCACTTTACCGGTTATCGTGAGACCAATATTATAGTTCTTGGAAAATGTTCCAACCATCACATCTGCCTGAGATTCAGATCTGGTTGGTGTCAGAATATTCCAGACTCATCAAGTCTAGAAAGATAAATGAAAGTTTGCAACACAATTCGACGAGATAACGTTGCGAGATTCTCGGGAAATGAACTATGATAGTAAGCTCCAAAACATGAGCTGGTTCGGCTACAAACATGTGAACACGTTGTCCAAGACAAGCATGACCACAAAGTAGTCTTATAATAAAACACTACCGAGTTCAGGAGGGGGAACCATCAACGAGGGTATCGAAGTCCTTACATAAGTCCGGATTAGCTCTTAGGAAGGAACTCCTTCTCCTTGAACAAATCAATCAGTGGCTTGGTGTGCTAGGGATACATATAGATTGAAGGTTGCAAGTCTTCAAACTACAGAATTCTTCGCACGTGTGCATGACTGATTTGGAATGATTCCAAAGAAAGAAACATTGACTTTCTCGAATCCACGGCGGCAACTTGCATCAGATGCACATGAATTAAAGGAAGTCACTACCTTCATCCAAACATATGCTTCATGAGCTAGCATGAACAAATCCTTTCAAAAGTTTCCAACACTAGCTTAATGTTCAACAAAATCATGGAGGAGATAAGGATGTTGTCAATGGGCTCAACAACAATTCGTCTAGGTTTCCTTTTAAAAGGAATTCCATAGTTAAGTGACCACGGTGATAGCATTGGTCAGACCAAAGATGTAATGGTGTATGCTCGAGGGATCAACCACGAATAAGACAACATTACGAGCATCGTTGGTTCTGGTTTGATTTGACGATAGCCCACACTCAAATCAAAGGATTGATAAGACAATAGGTCCAGCAACTGATCACAGGGACCAATCGATGAAGATATCATCTTTCTTCAACACACACTACACAAGAATATCCCTTTGGAACGAACTAAGTTAGGCAAGCTTTTATCTTCCAATTCTCCAAGTTGTTGTCTAGCTTAACCAACTAGCTCCGGGATATCCAACACAGATTCTTGGAGAAAGGGTGGTTCACAAGAAACCGACTTGATCACGAGCTCAACATAGCAGTCAGGGGACAACCTGGTAATACTTCCGAGAAAATATTCAGAAAATCACGAACCACCGGTATGTTACTAAGCTCGAGAACAATCTTGCTTTTTGAGGCAAGACGATATGATCAATAGAGCGAAGATTTGAAATAATCCTAACTCATCGATCGAGGAGTGCACTGAGAACAAGGACTAGGTAGCACAATCAGTCTTAGGGTGACGATTCAATAATCAACATGCTAAGAATGAGGTTATCATCCATTTAACTACCAAGCAACAGAGTTTCTAGCAGTATTGATTTCACACGCCACGATTCACGTGTCGGCATTCTGGTTACAATAACACAGGAACCGAGGAATGAACAATGATGTCAAGAAGTATCACTGTACCAAGAGTTCATAGGATGGTGTGCAATTCTTATAACAATCCCGATATAATAGATGGTAATACTCCAAGGTAGAACAGAGCAAAAGCTGGATTGGCATTTTGATCTGCGGAGTACAATTGTTTCGACCCAATCCTAGATATGGAAGAGGTACTAGAGTTTGTTTCTCCTAGTCATTCCGCGATAGAATGGCTTGACGAACCACAAGAGTAGTAGGCATCGATAAACGAACGCACGCATACTCTTGACTATCAATTGATAGACGAAGGTCAGTAGACAACTAAAGAGGAACAACTCAAAGGAACATATAACTTTTTGAGTTGTGGATGCATAGATTAGTATGTCGAACCAAGTTCAACATAATTCTTCCGGATAACCCATGCAGAAAGGTTGAGCTGGCAGAGTCACAACATAGCATGGAGAACTCATCGAGAGCACTCTTGTTGTCATCTTTTGGTTTAGAAGAACTCCTGCCAAGAATGGTTCATGGTAATTGGAAAAAGGATGTAGCATGAGCCTCGAGGATTATCGCAAAGGTTACTAATATCCTAAAGGAACTAGCAAACACTATCAACATGAAGTAAGTGGAGTGAATCTCGGGTTCAAAACCCAGGAGTAGAATACCTACTACTAAGTAGCATCACGGAATGCTTTCGAGAATAAAGGCCAGAATCATCACACTAGGACACAAAACATGGCTAGACTACTAGATGATCCCCTGAGACACCTAGGGTCATAATAGTAACTCCAACATAAATGTCAAGGCAATAGAATACCTCAACTCAACAATTAGTGTGATTGAGCTGGCATAAAGGAACATCGAAACCAGAGGGAAAGGATTTTGCAAATGCATCAGACTATTTAGAAACCTGGGATGACTCGGACAACATAACAGCTATAAATGCTCAAAAAGATTTGAGACATTCACAAAAATGGTGGCATAACCACTCAGAAGCACAATATCAAGGTTTCGAGATAAACAGTTAACATACAGAGGTAGTATAAACTGAACTGAGGCTTAAATCCAACAATCTTATAAGTCTACGGATTAGTAACACGTGATCCTGATAGAAAGAAGAGATAGCCTAGTTCCTTAACCCCGTAGAAAAGATAAGATTACTCAGATCAGAAGGGCATAAGGTATAAGGAGTAAAAAGAGCCTTACGTTCCATCCCACAATCAATTCCCTTATATAACTAAGAATTTCTAGACTCAACTTCGACCAGTTTGGCTTGGTAATCCTACAGGCAGTCAAGCTCTGATACCAACGCTGTCAGGACCCCGACTCAATGCCACATCAATCTAGCATGTAACACCTCATATCACTTTGCGGCCTCACACACGGTATTCCCATGGGTGTCGCCTTACCTTTGCCCGGGACCGTTTGCGCCTTTTGGCACACGTATATGATAGTGTCGCTAGCATCCATATGATAAGGAGCCCGGGCTGACATGGCTAGTCGTAAACCCAAAGTGGGACTAACTTACAGGGACAGACATCCATGACCCAGCATCGAACATGTCGGTCATCAGCGAGTGAATCCAGGCTGTAGCACTGGGCTAACAGGACTCCGGTGAACCGGGCTGTAGCGGGCTAACAGGACTCCGGTATTCATCGCGTGACATTTCCCCGAAGGGACAGACACAGGAACGAAGAAGGACACATGCCGGCCAGCCTAAGTGTTCCGGAGCAGTAGCAAGCTACCATGGCTCGGTGGAAACACTAGGAGACATTTCCCGGTAAGAGAGGCTACTAAAGACAAACAACTAGATAGCCAGATCCCACACATACCAAGCATTTCAATAACATACACACAATATGCTCGATATGTGCAAATACAACATGGCATCACAACATGACTCTATGACTCAAGTATTTATTCAATAGGCTCTGAGGAGCGAGATATTACAAACATGAGTCTCATGACCCAACATTCAGAGCATACAAATCAAAGCACAAGCGGAAGCTATCATGTCTGAGTACAGACATCTATAAATGAAAAGGGCTGAGAAGCCTGACTATCTACCAGATCCTGCCGGGGGCACAAGATCGTAGCTGAGGTAACAAGCTAAACGTCGAAGACCATATGGAACTACTAGCGAGACTGAGGTCTCTCTGCAAAAACATAAAATAGGCAAACGTGAGTACAAATGTACCCAGCAAGACTTACATCAGAACTAACTACATATGCATCATTTTCAACAAGGGGATGGTGGGGTTTAACTACAGCAAGCCAGCTTTGACTCGGTGGCTATCCTGAACTACGACTGCAAGTAACTCTTTTGAGGTGGCGCACACGAGTCTACATATTCACCATATCAATACACCACTATGGATCCGCTCCCATCTCCCTACGAGAACGCCATCCATAGCACTCACGCGTATCTTGCGTATTGTAGAGTATCCACTTTCACTTGTCTATGAACTGATATAAGCAACCCAGAAGTCCTTTTCCGCGGACACGGCTATTCGAATAGATGATGTTAACCCTGCAGGGGTGTACTTCTTCACACACGCTCTCACCACTTACCGCCGTTTACACGACATGTACTCGGCAACCTTCAAGCGGAAGCCCAACGTGGGTGTCGGCCACGGCCTGCCTAAACACTCAAGTCTCTAGTCCAGGTTTATCGCCTATTCGGGTTCCATCCATGAGGAGATCCGGCCGGAGTTTCGCTCACAGCCCCAAACGATGTGAACAAGGTTCCCGAGACACCAAACGGGCGCCCGGTACACCGTGCCACGTGCCTACCGCATCACAGCCCACTCCTACGGTCAGCGCTGCGCACGGCCTCCAGCATACTACAAACACCAGAAACTACTTGCAACTCCTGGACAGAGGACAAGGGTGATCAAGAAGCCGAGAGGGTCCATTGGTTTCGGGCCCAATGCATGGTAGTAGCTGAATCATGGATCACAAACACAGAACTCAGTTCCTGAGGACGGCTGCAATGAGACAACCCACCATGTACTCCTACATGGCCTCTCACTGCTACCTTTACCAAATCGTATTCACACACTTAGCTCACACACAGTAGGACATGTTCACTTAACTTCTTACTCCATTTCTAAACTTGTACAAGTCCTCTATACCGTATATTGCGCTACTCGTACTACTACCTCCCTCCTGGTTTATTGGTCTGACCCACTCAAATTTAAGTAACTAAATATTACTGCATGTCACAAAAAATTATATCGTATGATTCGTATTTGAATATAGTTTCCAATGGTATAATTTTTAGTGACATGCATTAACATTTTGTTAGTTAAACCTATGGTTAAAATGTAACACTAAATACGACTAGTGTGTAGTACAATAGTAGTACTAGTATACGTCTGTCAAATTATTCATCATGTCCTCACATTGAATTGACATGACAACACGCTGCGCGTGAGCTGACACCAGAGTCCCGGTGGCGTGTTCGAGTATTGTGGACTTCAGATTTGGAGTACCACTTATCTGTCGAAATATTTCATCATTCACTTAAAACCGTCGATTGATCATACATTGAGTACCATATAACTGGAAATTAACCGATGTAATTCCAAGAGGGATTGGCCGGTGTTGCCGGCTTGCTTCATGTTCGATCTCACGGATCACGAGGTGAACGAGCACCTTGAGGAAAAAGTGAGTGCTGACAGCGTGGGATCTCACCCACTCATCGATTTGTTCATACAAACCATCGACAACGAGCACGGCATATGCTACACCCATCCTGAGAAACTTCCAGGTGAGACACCGATCGGCCGTCTACTGGCACAAACATATTTCTTAGTTTATAACTCTATTTTTCTTTTTAGACGAAGATCTAGTGAAGCAATTACTACTTGACAGTTAATAAAAACTGAAACAAGTGACTGCAACATGCCAAAGATGTTATGAAAATGCCAACTACATACACTAAAACCTGTATTCGACAATACTGCAGGTATCACATTGATTGGCCTAAGCAAGCATTTATTCCAACATGACTCAGGGCATTCAAAAGGGGCACGTGGACGCGTCGCAAGATACAGTTGGAGTGCGACATGCACACGATGTGGCACAAGACCGGGAATACCTTGCCCGTGATGGTCAACGGCTGGCAGACGGGCAGCAAAAAGGTTCTTGTGCCGCACACCAACAAGAACTTCGACCAGCAGAGGACCAACTGGGTGATGCACCAGTACCACCTCGGGGACTTGGAGCAAGAGGAGTGGGAGCTGGTCCTCTGCAAGATTTTCTACCAGGACTCAAAAGATTATAAGTTAGTTTGGTATTGTTACTTGTACTACCTGGTCATCTGCAAGTTGGTATTGTTGTTAACGATCTTTCGGCATGAACTTGGCATTTGCTTCCAACCATCATGTTGAGGATCAACATGGAAATAAAGCTGAATCATTTGTTTCAAAATAAATTTTCAGGCACCTGATTTTTATTTGACGGGTATCATAAGCACCTACCATTCAAATTCCTAGTTCTCAAAAATTTTACATCTTCGAAGTAAATAGGGGATCCATCTGGTTTCATAGGCTAATAGTTGGACGCAACATGTCGGAACTGGTCTGTGGCATGCCAAGCCCAGCAGCAAATTGTTAAAAGAGAGGAGTGATGGGTTTGGGCCTTCTAGAATAGTTAAGTGTCGCGACCTCGATCGTGAAGCGCCTCCCATTGACTAAAAAAGCCTAAGACGTTATTATTAGTTGAAATATGTAGAATATTCCATAATGGAAATAAATATGTAAAATGCAATGAATTTAGTCTGCTTTCACTAAAAACCATCTGATTTGCATGAAATTCGTCCATGGAACCACAAGACAGCTGTCCATACAGAGCCTAACCGTACAAAACCAGCAGGTCCATGGCTGTACGCAAGGAAGTGCATGCCCTTATTATCACAATGGAAAAATAATGTTGACGTATGAGATGGTGAAACCCATGAAGTCTTCAACGTACTTACTAAACGAGAGAAGTTTGCAAGTACAAACTGATAACTAGGATCCAGCATGTATATTTTTTTAGGTCGAGAAAGTTTCAACTGTGCTGCAGACGGCCCGTGCTTGGCTTTGTTTTTAACAGGCCCAACTAATGACGTCAACGGGGCACAAAGATCCAACATGTATCTACTAACCTCTGGCCCGACAACCTTAATTATAGTTTGTCTTAGAACATATGCAGGCAGTTTTTTACTGAATCAAACAAACAGCCCAATTCTATTATCCTCTTGAAATTCCATCTCCTACTTCCATTTTCTAATCTCTACCTATAGTTTTACAAGTTCATATACACATATTATCATATTGAAAATACATAAGGTTCCCTTTTCACATTTACATCCTTATTTTTTCCCTCCCAGCGCAGATTTTTTTACCACTGGTTTTCCCTTAAACCAACTCAATTGTCCCACGTCTTATTATCTTACAAAACTAAAACAATATTTTCTTGGCAAATCAATAAGTTATTAATAAATAAATGTTTATCATTTCTGGATTGAAACAGTTCGGACTCCACCGAAATATGCAAAATAAGGTTGAACTTTTTGACCGTGGTCCTGCGCAGAAAATGGGGTGTAATAAATTCATTAAGAATTAGCAAATGGGCTATAAATTATAAAAAAATAGCAAATGGGCTCTATGTTGTCTGCCACACATTTGGAGGCTGACTTGTGGCACTACTAAGTTCATGCGTACACAAGGTCTCATGGCTCCACCACACTCGCATCCCTGCCCTGGCTATCCCTCTACTCACCCACACCTCCTGTTATTCTCCGGTGTCGGTAGCCTCACACTATAGCCGAACAAGTAAACCCTCATACACACTCCACGTGGGGAACAACTACCGAGTCTTCCTAGGCTCCGAGTCATTCCATTACTTGGCCTCACCATCGTCCACCGCCTTGGCGCTCTCGGCATGGCGTGGTCAACCAATGACATCCATCGGAACAAGACTGTACGTGGAGAGCCAGACAGCTGGGTCCACGGCCGCACGCAAGGAAGTGCCTCCTTTGTTTGTGTGTAGGAAGTGCCTCCTTACTATGCGCAAAATAATGATTCCTCCTCCTGACAGCAGGGACCCACCGGAAGGGCCTCTATATTTCGCGAAAAAACATTCCCCCTGCTGACAGCTCGGATCCACCAGCTATTACACACAAAAATAATGAATAGCCCCACTGGTAGGTCGGTCCCACCATATTTGGAGGCTGACTTGTGGGCCTACTAAGTTGACATGGACGTAGGACTTTGTCAACTTAGTCAATATAAAGGACTCTAGCTACGGTGACCGTACGATGTCCATCGAACGGTCGTCGTGCTTCTTCAACCTCTGGTCTTCTTTCTCCTGCCGCTCAAACCAACACCGGCCGTGCCCCTGCTCCTGCCTCCCGTGGTCGGCTATGCTGCCACGCAGGCCTCATCGCCCACCATACTCCCACCGCTA
Organism: Triticum aestivum; assembly: GCF_018294505.1. Taxonomy (NCBI): domain Eukaryota; kingdom Viridiplantae; phylum Streptophyta; class Magnoliopsida; order Poales; family Poaceae; genus Triticum; species Triticum aestivum. The sequence goes on from NC_057797.1 coordinate 321,602,842, forward strand.
GCCAGGCCTTCCCTCTACTCACCCACACACCCAGTTATTCACTGAAGACGGTAACCTGAAACCGCAGCCGAAGCAGTGAACCCTCGTTCACCCCTCCGTGAAGGCATCCACTGCTGCGTATTCCCCGACTCCAAGTCATTCCCTTCCTAGGTTGCTCCGTCGTCCACCACCTTGGTGCTCTAGGGCAGTACGATATCATCAACGTGGTCAACAAACGACAACCATCAAAAGAGGACTGTAAGTGGAGACACTGATAGCTAGGTCCATGGCCGCACATAAGGAAGTGCCTCCTTATTAAGCGCAAAATCACGATTCCTCCACCTAACACCTCGGACCTACCAGAAGGGCCTCTGTATTTCACGAAAAAAACATCCCCCCTGATAGCTGGGACCCACCGGCTATATCTTCAAATGGAAGGAACTGCCTTCTTACCCCGTGACTGCTGGGACCCACCAGGTTGAAGCAAAAGTAGCATTATCTATCCAGTCGCAAACATGTACGTACATAGCGGTCGATCGATCTCTTTGCAGCGATGTACCGTGGCCGTGTAAGGAGCAGCACATGTTGAAGTAGAGGCACCGATGTAGCATGTCATGCAGTCCCATCTATATCATGTACACGTACGTACAACCACATTGGAAGATAGTAAATACGGCTACATACATACATACGGGCGGGGTGTCTGACGCATACAACGACTAATCCTGTTCATTGGCAGCCAACCGGCTGGGTTGGAACAGAGTAAACAAGCATCAACCGGCTTGGACGAAACAGCCGAAACGAGGTCTGGTGTACCACATAATGGAGGAAACGGCCTTCTGTTCAAACGCGTAAGGTCGATACGGTGTCATGTTCATCGGCAACGGTCTGGTGTACCGCAAAATTGAGGAAACGGACTTGAAACGGGGTGCTATTGGTCGGGAGAGTGTGGCGTACCGCAAAACAGAGGGAATGGACTTGTGTTCGACCGCGTACGGTCGAAACGGGGTCCTGTTCATCGGGAGGGGTGTGGCGTACTGCAAAACGGAGGAAACGGACTTGTGTTGGAGCGCCTTTGGTCAAAATGGGGTCCTTTTCATCGGGAGGGGTGTTGCGTACCGCAAAACGGGACTCCACGGGCTACTATTCATCCACCGTCGACTTCCTCCAGCGCCACCTGCTACTGTTCATCCACCGTCGACTTCCTCCAGCCTCCACCTTCTACTGTTCATCCACCATCAACTTCCTCCAGCTTCCACTAGCTACTTCATCCACGGGGTCATGTTCATCTAGCCTCCACCGGATACTGTTCATCCAGCCATCCATGGGGTCCTATTCATCTAGCCTCCACCAGCTACTGTTCAACCAGCCCTCCACGGGGTCCTATTCAACTAGCCCCTCCACGGGGTCCTGTTCAACCATCCCTCCACTTACGGGATCCCGCCACCGACTACTGTTCATCCACCCCCACCTCCTCGGTCAGAGTTCTGTTCATCCAGTGGCAACGCCCTCTACTACCATGGGATCCTGTTCATCCAACCCCCACGGGGAACTGTTCATCCAACCCCCATCGGGAACTGTTCATCAAGAGGCAGCTTCGACCGGCTTCAGTTAGCAGAAGTAGCGAAGGAATCACTCTGGTTCAATTAACGTCAAGGGATCAATCGGGGTTCTGTAACGTAGCTAGTACAATCGCTCGAGTTCAGTTAGAGCGCAACGTCGCGCACACACGCGCGTACATGTACGAGAGAAACGCGCAAACCTCTGTGCATCGCTCGGCCCCGACCACCCACCGTAACCAGGAACTCCCTGAAATTTCCCTCGCCCTCACTTCTACCATGATTTTTTCCGTCATGGACGGCCCAAAGAATGTCATGCAGGTGCGTCTCCGGCCCGCCTAGGATGGAAAGCCCATTTTTTGTCATGATTTTTTGTCGTAGAAGTAGGAGCCCACCACATCTATGATGATACCGGCCTTTGTCACAATTATCACCATAGAAGTGTCATAAGCATGACAGAAAAAATTCATTCAGCCCAACATGTCACAGATATGTCATTTTTTTGTAGTGGAAGGCGCGCGCAAAGGAAACCAGAACTGTGTTCCTAGTGCCTATTTTCAGCACTTTGAAGCCTCCGTGATGGCATACAAGGACATGGACGAAATATACAAGATGCCCCGTCATAAACTTTTTCCATAGCTGTCGGGGATATCCGCGGCCACTTATGGGACAAGGAGGCCCCTTGCCGGTTCGGCAGGGGGACATCGCGTTGCACAAAGAGCAGACCAGCGCATGGCAGGATGACAGAGAACACACAAGAAATTTACCTAGGTTCGGGCCACTGCGAGCATAAAACCCTACTTATGCTTTGGTGGATTGATGGTGGAATGGAGGTGGTGAAGCATAGTGCACTTGCCTCGCAGGGATTGCGTTAGGGCAGTAGCGACTACACACGTATGTGGGTGTGGGTTCATCAACTTTCGAACCCTTTCTATGGTTATCATGGGCCTCCTTTTATAGATCAAGGGGTCACCACAATGGCAAAGTAGTCACTATGCACTGATATGATAGCAAATAGTGCTATCATACCTAACTCTGTGGGCTGACATGGCGCATTAAATGCACTGCTTAGTGTCACATCACTGGTTGACCGGCAAGGTTTGCCGGCCTATCTTGCCAGCTCTGCGCCTGTTCTCTTGACACGTCGTAGGACGGGTGTCATATGTGGTTTTTTTCTATAGGAAATGGCTGCCATGTGGCGAATGGCTACCACTTAATTGCCTTGTGGCTTGAAACCGCATTGATGGACGACGTGAGTCGTGCTAGAGTGGTTGGTGAGGTGGTCTTTGCCTCCATGAGCCCCGACAGGGCCCTGCTGGGTTGTCTTGGTCGTCTACTTCTGGGGGTGGCCTTGCCGCTTGTCGGGCTCGCCTGTGCGGCAAGGGAGGCCCTTATCTTGGCGATATCTTGCTTCTCTAACCTGGCCTTAGTCTCTCTAAGATGCATGCTGGTTCTTTCGAATATCTTGGTTTCTTGTATCCTGGCTTGGGTTGGCGCATCAATCTTGCTCTTGTGCCTGTGAACAGTCTGGGCAACAGACCCAGGGTTTGTTGCACCGACAGAAGACCCTAGGCCTGCCTCGAACACGCTGCTGAGCATTGTTGGGGTAGGGCCTAATAAGTGCACAGGCAGGGTTGCCGAAGGGGTCGGCTGAGGGAGTCCTGGACTAAGGGGTCCTCGGGCATCCGGCACGTTAATCATGGGCCGAACTGATGGGTTGTGAAGATACGAAGACCAAAGACTGCACCCGTGTCCGAATGGGACTCTCCTTGGCGATCAAATAAGTAGATTCCTTTCTTTGTAACCGACCTTGTGTAACCCTAGATCCTCCTGGTGTCTATATAAACTGGAGGACTTAGTCCGGAGCGGGGACAATCATACATGCTAGGCTTTTAGGGTTTAGCCATCTCGATCTCGTGGTAGATCAACTCTTGTAATACTCATATTCATCAAGATAAATCAAGCAAGATGTCGGGTCCCCGATTCTAAGTCACACCGATCTAGCATGTAACACATCATATCACTTTGGGGCCTCACGCACGGTATCCCCACGGGTGCCACCTTACCAGGCCCGAGACTATTTGTGCCTTTTGGCTCATGTATATGATAGTGTCGCTAGCATCCATATGACAGAGAACCCAGGCTGACATGACTAGTCGTGAACCCAAAGTGGCACTAACTTAGAGGGACAGGCATACATGAATCAACCTCGAGCACGTCGGTCAACAGCGTATGAATCCGGGCTGTAGAAAGTGGGCTAACAGGACTCCAGGAACCCGGGCTGTAGCAGGCTAAAAGGACTCCGGATGTCTCCGCGTGAGATTTCCCCGTAGGGGCAGACACAGGAACAAAGTGAATCACATGCCAGTCAGTCTAAGTGTTCAGGAGCAGTAGTGCTAGGCTAACAGGACTCTGGTAAACCGGGTTGTAGCGGACTACCAAGGCTCAGTGGAAGCACCAGACTACATTTCCCCATAAGAGAGGCTACCAAGCATAAGCAACTAGATTGTCGGACCCCACACATAGCAATAAACGTTACACATACGCATAACATGCAAGTATGTGTTGTACAACATGGCATCACAACATAACACAAACTCATATATATAAAGGCCCAGAAGAGCCACATAGCATTCAATACAAATAGGGGTCTCATGACCCATCATTCAGAGCATACAAGCAACGGAAGCATTACATGTCTGAGTATAGACAACTACAAAAGAAAAAGGCTGAAAAGCCTGACTATCTACAAGACCCTCCCAAGGGTACAAGATCGTAGCTGGGATACAAGCTACTCGTCGAAGTCAGTAGTGTAACCAACTGCAAAACACAAATAAGCAAATGTGAGTACGAAGGTACTCAACAAGTCTTACGTTAGAACTATCTACATATGCAACATTATCAACAAAGGGGGTGGTGGAGTTTTAACAGCAGCAAGCCAGCTTTCACTCAGTGGCTAACCTATACTATGAGTATCGGAAACTTCTTTGAGGTGAGAAGACGCACACGAGTCCACATATTCAGCATATCAAAACTCCACTATGGATCCGTTCCCATCTCCGTACGAGAAGGACATCCATAGCACTCACGCTTATCTTGCGTATTTTAGAGTATCCACTTCTAGTTGTCTATGTACTACATAAGTCCTCCAAGTTTCCATATCCGAGAAAAACGGCTATTCGAATATATAATTTTAAACCTATAGGGGTGTACTTCTTCACACATGCTCTCGCCACTTATCGCCCTGTACACGTCATGTACCTCGGCAACCTTCAAGCGGAAGCTGGGCGAGGGTGTCGGCCACAACCTGACTAACCACACAAGTCTCTCGTCCAGGTTTATCGCCTATTCGAGTTCCATCCACAAGGAGTTCCGGCCGAAGTCTCCAGTACATCCCCAAACGATGTGTGCAGGGTTCCCAAGCCCACCATCCAGGTGCCACTTGGTACACCGTGCCAAGGTGCCTAGTCTGTCCCTAGCCCATCCCGTCGGACACCACCTGGTAGACAACTAGCACTACCTACAAACGCCAGAAACTAGTTGCAACTCCTGGACAGAGATCAAGTAGATTAATAAGCCGAGAGGGGCCGGATAACCGAAACCCAATGTGTGGTAGTAACTGGACTTGGATAACATACACAGAACTCAGTGCTTAGGGACAGTTCCAATGAGACAACCCACCATGTACTCCTACATGGCCTCTCATTGCTACCTTTACCAAAACGTGTTCACACACTTAGCCTTTATCGGTAGGACATGTTCACCACTCCGATTCATTCTCGATGAATCAGACCTGACACAACTCTAAGCATAGCTACCATAAAGAAAACAAGCATGGATGAGTAGGCACATCAAGGCTCAAGCAACTCCTACTCATGCTACTGGGTTTCAACTATTTACTGTGGCAATGACAAGTCATGTAGAGGAATGGGTTCAACTACCGCGGCAGAAAGTAGCAGTTGAATCGTTGTTGTCCTAATGCAGTATAAGGAGCAGGAGCGAGAGAGTGGGATATTATCGAAATTCTCAAGGGGGGTTGCTTGCCTGATAGATCAACGAAGGGGCACTGCTCCTCTGACAGCTACTCGGGAACACCTTCCGGAGTGGAACCTATCGAGAAGAAATGGTGCTGGCGATCAATACACAAACAAATGCAACAATATGTCGCATGAACATGACATGTGCAAATGCTAGTGTTTGGGCTAATGCAAGATGCTACCAAGTTGGTTGAAGCCCATTTAAATCAGAGATTCAAATGCAAATTCAAAATGAAGCATTTAAAATGCCCATATTATGTTTTCACTTATACAGCCTGTATAATTTGGTTTCTCATGCATGGAACTGGCATAAATGAATTCCTTGCATTTTTCTGATCATTTTTCATATATAAATTATTTCATTCTGAGCTACGGTTGAAGTTCTATGAATTTTAGAAGTTTATATCATTTTCTGGATTTTCCTCATTTATTTTAATACCAGAAAATGAGTAACTGTGTCAGCATAACAGTGGTATCACGTCAGCGAGTCAAACGGGGCTGACCAGGTCAAACCTGACCAGTGGGTTCCACTGGTTAGTGACCCAGTCAACTAACTAAGTTAGTTGGCCCTAACTAACTGGGCAGGGCCCACTACTCAGTGACTGAAGTAACTAACTGAAAGTGCTAGTGATCGACTAGAGGGGGGGGTGAATAGGCGATTTTTATGAAAGTCTTCAAAACATGTCAGTTTCAAAGACAAACGATAGAAATAAACCTATTACCAGGTAGCGGAAGGTAGACTACACTAGGCAAACCATAGTCACGTATTCAATGAAGTGAAAGCACAATGACTAATAGCAGCTAGGCAGGAAGGATCAGGTAGGAAGATATTGTGAAGCCAATCAGAACAAGCAGTCACTTAGTGAAGACAGAAGATAATGCAATCATACAATGACTTCACTAGGATCAACAGTAAGTAAAGGGAAGGGAAGGATGAAACCAGTGACTCATTGAAGACAATGATTTGTTGGACCAGTTCCAGTTGCTGTGACAATTGTATGTCTGGTTAGGGAGGCTGAGATTCAACTCAGAAGACCTCGTTTTCACCTTATTCCCCTTGAGCTAAGGACAACCAGTCCTCTCCCAATCACTCTGGTAAGTCTTCAAGGTAGACTTCCAAACCTTCACCGACTTCGTTCACCGGCGATCCACAATGACTCTTGGATGCAAAGAACGCAACGCCTAACCTGCTAGAGGATTCACAGTCCTCAAGTGTAATAAGTCATCATATCACACAGACAGGAAGACTTAAGTGATTCCTAACACTCTTTGGCTCTGGGTGTTTAGGGCTTTATCCTTGCAAGGAATTCTCTCTCAAAGGCTTCGAGGTGGGTTGCTCTCAAACGACAAAAGCCGTACTTTAACTCTGAGCAGCCAACCATTTATGGTTCTAGGGGGTGGGCTATTTATAGCCACTAGGCAACCCGACCTAATTTGTCCGAAATGACCCTGGGTCACTAAGGAACTGACACGTGTTCCAACGGTCAGATTTCAAACACACACGGCAACTTTACTTGGGCTACAAGCAAAGCTGACTTGTCCAACTCTGGACAATATTCGCTCTCATAGTCTTCACTCGAAGACATAGGATTTTGGTTAAGCATCACTTCAGTAATTCTGACTGGTTCTCTTGGGCCCCACTTAACAGTACGGTGGTTCCTATGACTCTACAAAGAAGAAAAGGAACTACGAAAGATCTAAGTCTTTGTGCTCCATAGTCTTCATGCAATGTCTTCTCTTGTCATAGTCTTCAATGTGAATGTCTTCACATACCACCTTAGTCATCAATGTCTTCTTGCATTTTTAGGGGTCATCTCTGGTAGGAAAACTGAATCAATGAGGGACTTCTACCTGTGTTATCCTGCAATTCTCACAAACACATTAGTCCCTCAACTAGGTTTGTCGTCAATACTCCAAAAGCAACTAGGGGTAGCACTAGATGCACTTACAATCTCCCCCTTTTTGGTGATTGATGACAAACTAGTTGTAGTTTTCAACAGGGAATATAATATGTGAAATTGTAAAGGATAAGAAATTGTCTTCATAAGTTGCAAGGGCTCCCCCTGAAGATGTGCATATAATGACATGCATGGCTGGTTGTACTTGTGGAGATCCTCTTCAACTTATGATGACAATTCATCATGCATGAAAAGTATGTGAGGATAATGACATGCATAATGAAAAATGGACATCTGCAAAATGATCTAAGTGCGGAATTTATGGTCGCACATGCGGAATTTATAGTTATCGTCGCATCACAGAATAGCAGATAAGTAGTAGACGACCATCGAGTTTAAGTGTTACAACTCAAAGAACCAAAAGTATCAAAATGAGAGTTGTAAACACTAGGCAAAACATAAAGTAACCGCCCATATGGACCCGCTTGAAGACTATCAAACTCATATGCTTCTCCCCCTTTTGTCAGTAAGGACCAAGAAGGTTTGAAGACATAGAGCATCTACTCGTTCCGATGAGGATTAGGTGAAGCAGCAAGATCGTCGGTGTTGTTAGGCGGTGCAGACGAACTCGGGGCAGTGTCGATGCATGCTGAAGTAGGGGGCGGTGAAGTAGCATCGTCTTCGTCCTCGATCACTCTAGCATTCAGAGTTGCTGCGGAGGAAGAGAACTCAGAGTCTTCAAGAGACGGAGTTCGTCACACCACAGTCCTTCTTGGAGGTGTGGAGTCAAACTTGAAATGTTCAGAGAAGCCATCCTCTTGAAGATCATCTTCAGAACACATAAGCGTCAGCCCTTTCCATGTACGCCGACAGGTTTCATGGGCAACGAAGGCATTCTTGGTGGCAAGATCGCGAATGCGGTTGACATCCACCAAGAGGCTTTGCATTTGGCGCTTCAGCCAGTCATGATGCCTATCCTATTTCTGATGAAGGGCAACCAGAAGCTCTCGGTCATTGAGAACACGAGATCACTTCTTGGGCCATTGGGAAATGGTGTTTTCAGTGGCTTCAGTGAGGGCACGATGAGGTGCACGTGTAGTACCAGCCAGAGGATAAACACGAGTGACTGCTTCAACTCCTTCAATGTTCTGAGAGAAACTTTGATGCTTAGCATTCTGAAGACTAAGAGGCTCCTTGGAAGGCTCTTGATAGATGGTTTCAACGGACATATCCACGTCATGCAGAAAGATCCGATGATTGCGAGCAGAGGGCTGATATGAGATAGCTGAGTGGATTTTGATCAGCCGCATTATCCATGGAGCGTAGAAATTCAAGCCAAAAAGATCAGATCCTGATGCAGCAAGTTGGCGGATCAAGAAGTCTTGTGCATTGAATCATTTTCCATGAAGAATATAGAAGACCAAAGTCTTTATTGCACCTTCCAGCTTTGCATGTGGAGAATGTCCTTTGATGGGCCAGAGAGTTCGCCTCATAATGTGATAGATAGTGCGTGGCAGATACTCAAGGTCTTCAACAAAGAACTCCTTAGGATATGCAGCATGTGGAGGCAAAGGCTTCATCATACTAAGCATCTGACTCATGTTCGGTTCAGGCTTCTGAAAGATGCTCTCCAAAGCTTCACGGTGAAGCTGACAGCCAGGTTCATAGAGATCTCCAGGAGTGGGCAGACCAGTGAGATCAATGATATCAAAGGCTTTGGCTTCGTGATGAACATTTCCTGTCATCCACTCGAGGACCCAAGTCTTCGGATCTCTGTTGTAGCCACGTATGCGAAGAGTGGCATAAAATTGGAGCAACAACTCTTCGTCCCAGTGCTCTTGGTCGGTGACGAAAGGCAACAATCCAACCTCTTTGAAGCAATCCAGAGCTTCTTCCAAGCAGGGCAGACCAGTTATTGCTTCGGTGGCAAGATGCATATGAGGGAAGATGCGACCTTGATTGTACAAAATGCATGAGTAATAACTTCGCTGCGGATAGCTCTAGAACCGATCAGAAGATATTCTTTCCCTTGAGTAGGGGTTCTTGGAGCTATTGAAGAAAGTGTTGTCTCCTTTGAAGCCGTTGACATTAAAGGATCTAGGTGTTGATGCAGGACCTGGAAACCTGGGCAACCTTGGCATTGGCTTCTGTACCTGAGGCCGGTGCTCAACATGATAGTCAAACTGAGGACCAGTAGCAGGCGCAGGAACAGGAGCAGTAGCATCATTGGCTTCACTGACTTCTGGTTCATGGGTTGGTGTAGGCTCCACATTTGCTTCAGCCATGACTACGTCATTGGCTTCATTGGTGTTGGTGGTGGCAGCCTCAAGATTGTCAACCTCCACTTGATGAGCTGGAGGGTCGGGCACAGACACGTTCTCCTCGAGAATAGCTTCTTGGTGAGACGGGGGTGTAGCAACTCTTGGGGTTTCTTCTTCATCGGCTTATGCAGCCGGAACATCTTCAGCCAGTTTGGCTTCGGATTCAGTCACAATAGGAGTGGCACGTGGAAACACTTGATGTGCAACAGATTAGTGAGGCACTTCTCCTTCTGGAATGCTGGAAGGAGGGACTTGACACCTTGATCCTTTGCGAAGCCTGCGGAACGTTGGCAACGCCTTTGGAGATGGAGTTGGCTGGGCCTCAAAGTCATCTTCCTCTTCTTGCCGGGGTGGTGTGACTTGTTGTTGTGGGTGATCAGCCCATGATGCATCCTGAGCAATTGGCGTCAGAGGACGACCAATGCTGATGAGTTCGCTGTGCGTAAGCATAGGCGATGATACCTGTTGGTGCTCGATCTGAGGAAGAACTACATCATCTTCAACATTGTCATGGTGACCAATGTCTTCAACAGCGGTGGGATCAGCTGCTGGAATGTCTTCAGCTGTATGAGCCTCTGTGGAAGCAGGCTCATGGACAATCAGTTGGCGCTCTTGGTGTGTAGATGCAGGGCGAACCATTGAGATAGGTTCAACAACTAAGGGCTCCGTGGGAGCAGCCCGATCCTTCTTGGTCTTGCGCTTCTTCTTGGAGGGAGCAGCATCAGAGGCTTCAGGATGTTTCTGTCGGCGTTCTGGGAACGGGGGTCCCCAGACTTGCCTGCCTGCGGCCTGCGGCGTGGCTCAAAGGGGGGCCCAGCGCGGCCCATCTTCATCAACATAGACCCAAGACCCTCGCGAGGGGCCAAGCCTCGCGGGGCGGACGACACGGAGCTTCCTCAGGCACGGCCTCATTAGGCTGGCTCGCGAGGAGGCGGAGAGATCAAGGCGGGGTACCTCACGAGGTGCCCGTGACGCAAGCCATGATGACCAAGGGCGCCAGGCGGGCGCCAGCCCACGAAGTGTCCTCCTTTCCTCTTTGTTGCAAAGGGAGCAAGCGCAGGCGAGAGCATCAAGCAAAGGCACTCGTTTCGGTGCAACGAGACCAAGACCAACCCAACAGCAGGGAGGAAGTCATTGTGGAGCCCAAGCCAGCGTCACCACCCAAGCCTTTGGCAGGCGAGGACCAACTTTAGTCAAGATAAGTGTACCAGATGTTCCCCTTCAAAATGGCCAATTGTTGGCGCCCTTCCCGCTCAATATTTGGGAAGAGGCCCAGGGGCTTTGCCTATAAATAGGACTAGCCACCCCCAGGGTAGGGAAGATCGGCCAATCCAGAAACAAGTTGGGATCGGATCGAGTAGCATCACGTAGAGAGAGAGAGAGAGAGAAGGGTGACTGAACTCCTCCTAGCAGTTCATCCCCCAGCCAAGAACAGACCCTTGCGAGGCTGTTCTTCCTTGTATCGCTCATCATCATCAACCCAAGAGGCAATCCACCACACCACAAACTAGAGTAGGGTATTACACCACAATGGTGGCCCGAAGTAGTATAAACCCTGTGTCTCTTGTGTTGTTCTTTCCATAGCTTAGATCTTAGCATGGCGGTGGGGTGCAGGTAGGTTGGAGGCGAAATCTCCGCGCGCACCCCAATGTTCGAACCTCAAGGGTCTGCCGGAACTCGAAATCTGACATTTGGCGCGCCAGGTAGGGGTGCACCAGAGTTTTCCCTTCCGCCACCACCACGACCTGCCTCGTGATGAGTAGCGCATCGCCCGCTCCGGCCGCCGGTGCCAGCACGGGGGCCAGGGGGCTCCGAGCCCTGACCCCAGCTCTGCAACGGGTACGGTGGCCGGACAAGTTCAAGCCAACGACGCCGCCGCGCTACGGCGGCGCCACTAATCCGCTGGCCTTCTTGCTGGCGTACGAGGAGGCCATCCTTGAAGCTGGAGGTGATGATAGGGTCATGGCCAACTGGCTTCCCATGGCCCTCACCGGCGCTCCGCGCACATGGCTGCTCCACCTGCCGGCAGCCTCTGTGGCCTCTTGGGAAGAGCTCCGCAGCCTCTTCCTCACCCACCATGCTACACCAACACCACCGGTCGTCGCGGCCCTCCTGGGCGGCTCGCGGGCACCACCTACAAGTCACCACGTCAAGCCGTTCATCCGCCGGGTCAGCACCGCTTCCACATGGTAGGGGGCTCTCCCGGACCGGGCGACGCCCAAGGCCGGCCTGACCTTCAGCTCGGAGGACCACCCCTCCAACTCGGCCTGCTCGGGTGCGCTCCCCATGTTGTGCACCCCCACCATCTGCCAGGTGGCCGTCACCAGAACTCTCATCGATGGCGGCGCGGGCCTCAGCGTGCTCTCGGTTGAGGCCTTCAACCTCCTCTGCATACCCCTGGAACGGCTGCAACCCAGCCGGCCCTTCTCAGGCGTTGGGGGCAGGTCATCCAGCTCCTTGGGACAGATCCGGCTCCCAGTAACCTTCGGCACCTACGACAACTTCCGCACGGAGCTGATCGACTTCGACATCGCCCCCATCGGCCTCCCCTACAAAGCCATCCTCGGCTATCCAGCGCTGGCCCAGTTCATGGCCGCGACGCACCCGGCGTACAACCTCATGAAGATGCCCGGGAGCAGCGGTGTCCTCACCGTGCACGGGGACACCGGAGACGCGCTGCGAGTGCTCAAGCTCACCTTCAAGACGGCGGCGTCGGCACAGCCCGCCGACTCGGAGACCCCCGAGCCCAAGGGGGCTGCACCCGCCAAGAAGAAACAGTTGTTCACCCAAGACAAGGCAGAAACCAAGCAGATACCCGTCGATGAGGACGGGTCCACCAACGCCACTTTCACCATAGGCGCCAACCTCGAGCCCGAGCAGGAGGAGGCCCTGGTCAATTTCCTGTGCGCGAACAAGACGGTATTCGCTTGGGAGCCTGACTAGTTAGCGGGGATCCCTAGGAGCGTAATCGAGCATCACCTCAACGTGTGCCCCAACGTGCGCCCTGTGAAGCAGAAGACAAGGCGGCAGTCCACAGAAAAGCAAGCCTTCATCGTCCAAGAGACCCGCAAACTAGAAGCCGCTGGGGTCATTCGTGAGGTCCGACACCCGGATTGGTTGGCCAACCCTGTCGTTGTGCCAAAGAAGGGAGGGAAGGAGCGCATGTGTGTCGACTTCACCAAATTCAACAAGGCATGCCCGCAAGATCCGTTCCCGCTCCCCCGCATCGACCAGATCGTCGATTCCACCGCAGAATGCGACCTGCTATGCTTCCTGGATGCCTTCTCTGGGTATCACCAGATCAAGATGGCGAAAAGACAGCCTTCCTAACCCCGTGTGGGGTGTACTGCTACACATGCATGCCATTTGGGCTGCGTAACGCAGGGGCGACCTTTCAGCGGCTGATCCACATCACCTTGCGCCCGCAGCTCAGGAAGAATGTTGAGGCTTACGTCGATGACATTGTGGTGAAGTCTCGGGAGGCCAGGACCTTGATACAAGACCTGGAGGAAACCTTCGCGAGCCTCAATGCAGTGAACCTGCGGCTCAACCCAGAGAAGTGTGTTCGGAGTCCCCTCGGGCAAGCTCTTGGGTTTCCTCGTGTCCCACCGAGCCATCGAGGCTAACCCGGAAAAGGTCAAGGCGGTCGAGGACATGAGCCCGCCAAAGACCCTCAGAGAAATGCAGAAGCTCACTGGGCGCGTGACCGCGCTAGGGCGCTTCATCTCCAAGTTGGGGGAGCGAGCGCTGCCCTTCTTCCAGCTAATGAAGAAAAAGGGGCCCTTTGAATGGACCGAAGAGGCCGACAAGGCTTTCCAAGATCTCAAGAGATACCTGACCAGCCCTCCGGTCATGGTGGCTCCGCGCCCTCAAGAGCCCCTAGTGCTTTACCTCGCCACCACTCCCTACTCCGCCAGCGCAGCCCTAGTGGCGATTAGGGAGGAGCGTTGAATCAAAACCACCGCAACAGCCCGGGACAAGGTAAAACAGGAACAAGGAAGGCCCACAGAAACCGCCACCGCGGCTGAGGAGGATCAGCCGCCGCAGAGGAGTGCACCGGAGGCAGAAGAGGCCCCTCTCCTAGATGGCCAGCCTCAGGAGACCTCGTCGCCTCAGGAGGCGCCATGGTCTCCGGAGGGCGCCACCAGCACTGACGCACCCAACCTCGTTGAGCACCCAGTGTACTTCATCAGCACGATTAGGGAGAAGCTCCTCCTTGCGCTACTGGTGGCCTCGAGCAAGCTGCGGCACTATTTTCAGGGTCACCCCATCAAGGTCGTCTCGTCATACCCCTTGGAGAGAGAGTTCTCAGGAGCCCTAACTCAGCCGGAAGGGTCGCTGAGTGGAACATAGAACTGCAAGTGTTTCAGCTCGAATTCAGCACGACCAGTGTCATCAAGGGAGCAGCATTACCGGATTTTGTGGTAGAATGGACGGAGGCACCATGCCTCAAGGCCGACGAGGATCGTCCCTCTCCCCGGGAAGCGAGGCGCCAGAAGGCTGGATCATGTAGTTCGAAGGGGCATTCTCCAGGCATGGCGCTGGAGCTGGGGCGGTGCTTATATTGCCCACTTAGGACAAGCTCTACTACGCTGTACAACTCTGTTTCCAGCAAGGTGAAAAGGTCTCCAACAACATAGCGGAGTATGAAGGTCTAATAGCGGGCTTGAAGGCCGCAGCTGCCCTGGGGGTGAAACGCCTCACCATCAAGGGCGATTCGCAGCTCCTTGTCAATTTCTCCAACAAGGTGTACGAGGTGAAAGACGAGCACATGGAAGCCTACCTTGCAGAGGTCCGCAGGATGGAGAAGCAGTTCTGGGGGTTGGAGTTGCAGCATGTGCCCCGTGGCACCAATCAGGAGGTCGACGACATCGCCAAACGGGCGTCCAGGCGGTTACCTTAGGAGCCTGGCATCTTCGAGGAGCGGCTCTTCAAGCCCTCTGCCCTGCCGTCATTGTCAAACAAGGCTCAGCCTCGCGAGGAGCTCCCCCAGCCACCTGCCTCAGGAGCCCCGGTCTATGGCCCGGCCTCAGGAGCACGCCAGCTCCTGACGGTGGAGCCTCAGGAGGGGGACTGGATCACGGAACTCTGGAGTTACTTAACACAAGGGACCCTGCCGGAGAAGGAGGAGAAAGCGGAGAGCGTGGCACCGCTGGCCACCTGCATACTGCATCAAGGATGGAGAGATCTACCGGAAGCGACCAAACGATGTATCCCTACGCTGCATCTCCAAGGAGCAAGGAAAGGAGCTGCTGGAAGATATACACGGCGGAGACTATGGACATCATTCATCATCACGGACCCTCATCGGCAAGGCGTTCTGTCAGGACCCCGACTCAATGCCACATCGATCTAGCATGTAACACCTCATATCATTTTGCGGCCTCACGCACGGTATTCCCACGGGTGTCGTCTTACCTTTGCCCGGGACCATTTGCGTCTTTTGGCACACGTATATGATAGTGTCGCTAGCATCCATATGATAAGGAGCCCGGGCTGACATGGCTAGTCGTAAACCCAAAGTGGAACAAACCTATAGGGACAGGCATCCATGACCCAGCATCGAACGTGTCGGTCATCAGCGAGTGAATCCAGGCTGTAGCACTGGGCTAGCAGGACTCCGGTGAACCGGGCTATAACGGGCTAACAGGACTCCGGTATTCATCGCGTGACATTTCCCTGAAGGGACAGACACATGAACGACGAAGGACACATGCCGGCCAGCCTAAGTGTTCCGGAGCAGTAGCAAGCTACCATGGCTCAGTGGAAACACCAGGAGACATTTCCCGGTAAGAGAGGCTACCAAGGATAAACAACTAGGTTTTCAGATCCCACACATACCAAGCATTTCAATAACTTACACACAATATGCTCGATATGTGCAAATACAACATGGCATCACAACATGACTCTACAACTCAAGTATTTATTCATTAGGCTCCGAGGAGCGAGATATTACAAACAGGGGTCTCATGACCCAACATTCAGAGCATACATATCAAAGCACAAGCGGAAGCTATCATGTCTGAGTACAGACATCTATAAATGAAAAAGGCTGAGAAGCCTGACTATCTACCAAATCCTGCTGAGGCACAAGATCGTAGCGGAGGTAACAAGCTAAACGTTGAAGTCCACGTGGAACTACCAGTGAGACTGAAGTCTCTCTGCAAAAACATAAAATAGGCAAACGTGAGTACAAATGTACCCAGCAAGACTTACATCAGAACTAACTACATATGCATCATTTTCAACAAGGGGATGGTGGGGTTTAACTGCAGCAAGCCAGCTTTGACTCGGTGGCTATCCTAAACTACGACTGCAAGCGACTCTTTTGAGGTGGCGCACACGAGTCCACATATTCACCATATCAATACACCACTATGGATCCGCTCCCGTCTCCCTACGAGAACGCCATCCATAGCACTCACGCTTATCTTGCGCATTTTAAAGTATCCACTTTCACTTGTCTATGAACTGATATAAGCAACCCAGAAGTCCTTTACCGCGAACACGGCTATTCGAATAGATGATGTTAACCCTGCAGGGGTGTACTTCTTCATACATGTTTCCACCACTTAGCGTCTGCACACGACATGTGCTCGGCAGACTTCAAGCGAAAGCCGACGTGGGTGTAGACCACGACCTACCTAAACACCTAAGTCTCTAGTCCAGGTTTATCGCCTATTCGGGTTCCATCCATGAGGAGATCCGGCCGGAGTTTCGCTCACAGCCCCAAACGATGTGAACAGGGTTCCGTGACACCAAACGGGTGCCCGGTTTACCCGGCCACGTGCCTACCGCATCACAGCCCACCCCTGCGGTCAGCGCTGTCCACGGCCTCCAGCATACTACAAACACCAGAAACTACTTGCAACTCCTGGACAAAGGACAAGGGTGATTAAGAAGTCGAGCGGGGTCATATTTCAGGGCCCAATGTATGGTAGTAGCTGAGTCATGGATCACAAACACAGAACTCAGTTCCTAAGGACGGCTTCAATGAGACAACCCACCATGTACTCCTACATGGCCTCTCACCGCTACCTTTACCAAATCATGTTCACACACTTAGCTCTCAATGGTAGGACATGTTCACACACCTCTGATCCATTCCCGATGAATCAGACCTGACACAACTCTAAGCAGTAGCAGGCATGACAAACAAGCAAGAATGAGTAGGCACAATAGGGCTCAAACAACTCCTACTCATGCTAGTGGGTTTCATCTATTTACTGTGGCAATGACAGGTCATGCAAAGGATAAAGGGGTTCAACTACCGCAACAAGTAACAGATGAATCGTTGTTGTCCTAATGCAGTAAAAGAGAGCAGGAGCGAGAGAGTGGGTTTGTATCGGAATGAACAAGGGGGGTTTTGCTTGCCTGGCACTTCTGAAGATAGCATTGAGTCTTCATCAGTGTCAACGATCACATCATCGGTATCACGTCTATCGAGAGGGGACAAATACCGGCAACATAGAAGGGAACACAATCAATGCAATGCACAATATGATGCATGATCATGACATGGCAAAATTAATGTGTTTTGAGCTAATGCAACTAGCAACAGATTAAATGAAGTTGGTTTGAATACAAGATTCAAATTTAAACTCCATATGTGATTATTCAAATGCCATTTAATTGATTTGTGCTGAACAGCAGCTATAAGTTGTTCTAACATGCATGAAAATGGTACAGATGGATTCCTTGAATTTTTCTGATAATTTTTCATATATAAATTATTTTATTTGGAGTTATGGTTGAATTTCTATAATTTTTAGAAGTTTATACAATTTTCTGGAATTTTCTGAATAAAAACAAATCCAGAAAACATTACTACGTCATCCTGACGTCATGATGACGTCAGTAGGTCAACGTGGCACAGTCTGGTCAAACTCTGACCGGTGGGTCCCGAGTGTCAGTGTCTAACTAAACTAACCTAGCTTAGTTAATAATAACCTAACTTAATTAGCCGGGCGGGGCCCGCATGTCAGTGAGAGAGAGAGGGGTCAAACCGGCCAGTGGGGTCAAACTCGTCGCCGGCGAGGCCAGGGACGGCGGAGAGCGTCGGGATTCGCCCTCCGATGACCAAAAGAGCGGCGGAGGGGCTCTACGGGATGCCCAGGCTCGCGCGCATCTAACAGGGCAAACGGGAGAAGCTAGGGTGGCCGGAGGCGACGACAATCATGACGACGGTGGCGGCCGGAGTTCGGGTGGTGGCGGGTTTGGCGCTACGAGCGGTGGTTTGGCGCGCTGAGGGCACTAGGGAGAAGCTCTTGCTCCTCTGCATCCAAAGGAACGGACGGGAGGCCGCGAGGTGGCCGGAGTTGAGCACGGCGTCGACCTCGGCGGCGGCCGGAGCTCGGGCGAGCTCGGGGTCGGTGTTAGGGAGCATAGCAGGAGGCAAAGGGGGGTGTTACAACCTCCTGGGGTTGCACTGAGCACGGCCGCGTGCTCGGTTGCAGCTCTAGGCAACGGTGGCTACGGCGGCGACATGGCCGGCGGCGAAGAGCTCTCGGCTCCGGTGGATATTGGCGCTAGCAGGAGAAAAAGTGCCAGGGGAGGGAGGGGATCGACGCAGCAGCTCACAGCGGATCGAACAAAGGGGTTGGTGAGCTCGGGGGCGTCCTCGTTGCTGCGAATCGAGCGGCGGCGATCTCCGGCCATGGCGATGAAGACGGTGGTGATGGCGGCGTTGCAGCGCGTCCGTGGCGTCGTGGCTTGTCGAGGAGGTCGGGGACGTCGAGACAGAGCTCGCAAGCACAGCGAGGGGTCGAGGGGGAGACGGTGGCCGCGGTGTTACGGTGGCGCGGCTGCGGCTGCGCTCGGGCGAGTGAGAGAGAGGAAGCAGAGGAGAGAAACAAGGGAGAGGGAGAGAGCGAGGGGGTCCAGGGGGTCGGGGCGGCGCCGAGGAGATGACGCGCGGCGTCGCGGTGGCCAGGCGATGCAGACGAGCAGGGTGGTGGCGTGGCGAGCTCGGGCGCGTGCGCCGTGTCCCTCCTCTGCCTACTGGCGCGAGGAGGAAGGCGACAGGGAGGGTAGCGGTGGCGGGCTGGGCCGCTGGAGGAGCTGGGCCAGGTAAGTGGGCGCCAGGTAAGTGGCTGGGCTTCTCTTTTTTTTATATATCTGTTCTGTTTTCTATTTAATTGCCACTGAATTCAAATTCAAACATCTTTGAAAACAGTGCCAAAACTCCCCTGGATAATTTTATGTCACTTAAGGTCTACTCCTCATAAACATAAAATATCTCAGGACATTTGAAAATATATTCATTATATATTATGAATATAACTCCAAATTCAAATAAAATATTGATTTAAAATCAGAGCCCAAATAATTCCTTAGAAATGTCCCAAAATTTTGGTTTGATTTATAACTCTTGCCAAAATTGTCAGATCTATTTCTAGGGCATTTTGGATTTACTGATTGCAATTTTAGGGTTTCTTGCCCCTTTATTAAAATGATTTCCGAGGCTTTCAATTTCCTCATTTCAACTTTCGGAATATAGACATGATGCACACATGAAGCTAGCCTAGAGCATTACCAGAAGCTAGGGATGTGACAACTCACCCCCACTAAACAAGAATCTCGTCTCGAGATTCAAGCGTAGGGTAAGATGAAGGGGAAACGCAAACTAACATAATCTCCACGATCCAGGGTGCACTTCAAATGAACGTTGATTCGTTCACCATCATTATCTCGAAGTCTTGCTCTGGGAACTCCAGCCAACATGACAACGAGAGGAGAAGGGAACTCTAGAAGGATCAATCTTCTCGAAGGTCGAACAACTCAGGATTAACTCTCGGAATGAGACATAGCAACATCTCTCGAGCTGAGAGGCTAAGCACACATCTATAGGAATGGAGTGAAGCAGATGACGAGGGTTCACTAGGTAGACCACAATTCCACACCTAAGAGGGTGGTGAACGGTTGTCAACGTAGCGAGGAGTTGAGTTGCCATGATACCACGACGAAACATCCTGGAGGAGGGTGATTCATAGATTATTACCCTAAGTGGCAAAAAGAATTACCTTTGATCCAGAGATCATTGAAACTCTTCATACCAGCCTAAGGCAATCACAAGCGATCATTTGGAGGGGGTCGGTAGAATGGCATACTCGGACTTGGATGATGTGGATTACCTTGTTGAAAACAACGTAATGGATGAATTTGCTTATCACCGGAAATGGAAGAGACCCATGGTAGAATGGCACATTGGCGGTGCAAGCTAGGAACAAAATGCAAATGATGGGAATGATTCTGGTAACTAGGGAAGAACCCAACAATAGAGAGTGGATTCACTGTTTGAAAAGGTCATAGCATTGCCGAGGAAACCGAGAGGAATCCCAGTTAGAGCCGATGATAACTCGTAGCGCTTGTGCGTGCTCTCAAGAACTTGAGCATTTCCATAATCATCAAGGTTTTACCAACATCCGTGTCAAGGATGCTGACAACACAACATACTACCATGATGAATAGCGATGGATGATGCAGATGCAAAGGAGGATAACACTTTCTCAGATTTCACCTTAGCGAGCCAAGGAACAAAATCTAGACGATCGACCGAGAGACATTTAGCACTCCGCTTCTAATGTTCTCCTTGATGTGCTAGCGTAACCCATTCATAGATATGGTTTGATATCTAGAACATCAAGTAAAAAGGTCGGACTTCGGGATCTCAAAATCCATAGGGCAACTAGGGAGTAAATCCTACGAAATCCCTATGGGGAGGTGGCCAACTTCCTCAATCAAGATATTATAATAACAGGTCTTCCGGCTGGGTGTGTTGGCCACGACATCCACTTTACCGGTTTTCGAGGGACCGATATTATAGTTCTTGGGAAATGTTCCAAACCATCATATCTGCCTGAGATTCAGATCTGGTTGGTGTCAGGATATTCCATACTCATCGAGTCTAGGAAGAAAAATGAAAGTTTGCAACACAAATCGACGAGATGACGTTGCGGGATTCTCGGGAGATGAACTACGATAGCAAGCTCCAAAACATGAGCTGGTTCTGCTACAAACATGTGAACATGTTGTCCAAGACAAGCATGACCACAAAGTAGTCTTATAATAAAACACTACCGAGTTCAGGAGGGGGAACCATCATTAATGACATCGAAGTCTCCACGGGTGGAAGTCCAAAGAGTTCACCTTGGACAGACTCCTTTATCTTTGAACAACTCAATCAGTGGCTTGGTGTGCTAGGATATACATATAGAATGGAGGTTGCAAATCTCCAGACCACAGAATACTTCGCACGTATGCATGACTGACTTGGGATGATTCCAGAGGAAGCAAAACTAACTTTCTCAAATTCACGGCGGCAACTTTCACCAAATGCACGTGTATAAGAGGAAGTCACTCCTTTCATCAAACAAATACTTCATGAGCTAGCATGGAGAAAATGCTTTCAAAAGTTTCCAACACTAGCTTAATGTCCAACAAAATCATGGAGGAGATAAGGATGTTGTCAATGGGCTCAACAACAATTCATCTGGGTTTCCTTTTAAAAGGAATTCCATAGTTAAGTGAACAAGTGATAGCATGGGTCAGACCCAAAAGATATAATGGTGTATACTCGAGGGATCAACCACGAGTAAGACAACATTACGAATATCGTTGGTTCTGGTCTGATTGGATGATAGCCCATACTCCAATCAAAGGTTGGATAAAATGATAGGTCCATTAACTGATCACGAGGTTCAGTCGATGAAAATATCAACTTTCTTCAACACACATACAAGACATCCCTTATAATGAACTATATCGGACAAGCTTCTATCTTCCAACTCTCCAAGTTGATGCATAGCTTAACCAACTAGCTCAGGGGTATCCAACACGGATTCTTGGAGAAAGGGTGGTTTACAGGATAAACCAACTTGATCACGAGCTTAACATAACAGTCAGGTGACAACCTGGTGATACTTTCGAGAAGATATTCGGAAAATCACGAACCACCGATATGTTACTAAGATCGAGAACAATCTTGCTTTTCAGGGAAAGACGATATGATCAAATGAGTGAGGACTTGACACAATCCTAACTCATTGATCGAAGGGTGCACCGGAAATAAGGACTAGATAGCACGATCAGTCTTAGAATGATGATTCAAGAACCAACACGCTAAGAATGAAATTATTATCCTTTAACTACCAAGCAACAGAGTTGCTAGCAGTATTGATTTCACACGCCATGATTCATTTGTCGGCATTCCGGTTACAATAACATAGGAACCAAGGAATGAACAATGATGGCAAAAGTATCACTGTACCAAGAGTTCATAGGATGGTGTGCAATTCCTATAACAATCCCGATATAAAAGATGGTAATACTCCAAGATAGAGCAGAACAAAAGCTGGATTAGCAATTTGTTCTGTGGAGCACAACTTCTTTGACCCCATCCTGGATATGGATGAGGTACTGGAGTTCATTTCTCCTAGTCATTCTATGATAGAATGGCTTGATGGACCACAAGAGTAATAGGCATCAATAAACGAACGCACGCATACTCTTGACTATCAATTGATAGACGAAGGTCAGTAGACAACTAAAGAGGGACAACTCAAAGGAACATATAACTTTCTGAGTTGTGGATGCATAGACTAGTATGTCGAACCAAGTTCAACATAATTCTTCCGGATAACCCATGCAGAAGGGTTGAGCTGGCAGAGTCGCAATATAGCATGGAGAACTCATCGAGAGCACTCTTGTTGTCATCTTTTGGTTCAGAAGAACTCCTGCCAAGAATGGTTCATGGTAATTGGAAAAGGATGTACCACGAACCTCGAGGACTATCACAAAGGTTACTACTATCCTAAAGGGACTAGCAAACACTATCAACATGAAGTAAGTAGGGTGAATCTTGGTTCGAAAACCCAGGAATAGAATGCCTACTACTAAGTAGCACCACGGGATGCTTTCGAGAATGATGGCCAGAATCTTCACACTGGGAACACAAAACATTGCTAGATTACTAGGTGACTCCCTAAAACACCTAGGGTCATAATAATAGCTCCAACATATATGTCAAGGCAATAATTTACCTCAACTCACCGATTAGTGTGCTTATTCTGACCATAAGGGACATCGGGAACGAAAAGAGAGGATTTGCAAATGCATCAGACTAATTAGAAACCTGGGATGACTCGGACAGCATAACAACTGTAAATGAAAGAAAAAAAAATTTGAGACATTCACAAAAATGGTGGCATAACCACACAGAAGCACAATATCAAGGTTTCGAGATCAACAATTAACATACAGAAGTAGTAGAAACTGAACTCAAGCTTACATCCAACAATCTTGTAAGTCTACGGATTAGTAACGCGTGATCCTGATAGAAAGAAGAGATAGCCTAGCTCTTAATCCCCGTAGAAAAGATAAGATGACTCAGATCAGAAGGGCATGAGGTATAAGGAGTAAAAAGAGCCTTACGTTCCATCCCACAATCAATTCCCTTATATAACTAAAGAATTTCTAGACTCAACTTCGACCAGTTTGGCTTGGTAATCCTAGAGGCAGTCAAGCTCTGATACCAACGCTGTCGGGACCCCGACTCAATGCCACATCGATCTAGCATGTAACACCTCATATCATTTTGCGGCCTCACGCACGGTATTCCCACGGGTGTCGTCTTACCTTTGCCCGGGACCGTTTGCGTCTTTTGGCACATGTATATGATAGTGTCGCTAGCATCCATATGATAAGGAGCCCGGGCTGACATGGCTAGTCGTAAACCCAAAGTGGCACAAACCTACAGGGACAGGCATCCATGACCCAGCATCGAACGTGTCGGTCATCAGCGAGTGAATCCAGGCTGTAGCACTGGGCTAGCAGGACTCCGGTGAACCGGGCTGTAACGGGCTAACAGGACTCCGGTATTCATCGCGTGACATTTCCCTGAAGGGACAGACACAGGAACGACGAAGGACACATGCCGGCCAGCCTAAGTGTTCCGGAGCAGTAGCAAGCTACCATGGCTTAGTGGAAACACCAGGAGACATTTCCCAGTAAGAGAGGCTACCAAGGATAAACAACTAGGTTGTCAGATCCCACACATACCAAGCATTTCAATAACATACACACAATATGCTCGATATGTGCAAATACAACATGGCATCACAACATGACTCTACAACTCAAGTATTTATTCATTAGGCTCCGAGGAGCGAGATATTACAAACAGGGGTCTCATGACCCAACATTCAGAGCATACATATCAAAGCACAAGCGGAAGCTATCATGTCTGAGTACAGACATCTATAAATGAAAAAGGCTGAGAAGCCTGACTATCTACCAAATCCTGCTGAGGCACAAGATCGTAGCTGAGGTAACAAGCTAAACGTCGAAGTCCACGTGGAACTACTAGTGAGACTGAAGTCTCTCTGCAAAAACATAAAATAGGCAAACGTGAGTACAAATGTACCCAGCAATACTTACATCAGAACTAACTACATATGCATCATTTTCAACAAGGGGATGGTGGGGTTTAACTGCAGCAAGCCAGCTTTGACTCGGTGGCTATCCTAAACTACGACTGCAAGCGACTCTTTTGAGGTGGCGCACACGAGTCCACATATTCACCATATCAATACACCACTATGGATCCGCTCCCGTCTCCCTACGAGAACGCCATCCATAGCACTCACGCTTATCTTGCGCATTTTAAAGTATCCACTTTCACTTGTCTATGAACTGATATAAGCAACCCAGAAGTCCTTTACCGCGGACACGGCTATTCGAATAGATGATGTTAACCCTGCAGGGGTGTACTTCTTCATACATGTTTCCACCACTTAGCGTCTGCACACGACATGTGCTCGGCAGACTTCAAGCGAAAGCCGACGTGGGTGTAGACCACGACCTACCTAAACACCTAAGTCTCTAGTCCAGGTTTATCGCCTATTCGGGTTCCATCCATGAGGAGATCCGGCCGGAGTTTCGCTCACAGCCCCAAACGATGTGAACAGGGTTCCGTGACACCAAACGGGTGCCCGGTTTACCCGGCCACGTGCCTACCGCATCACAGCCCACCCCTGCGGTCAGCGCTGTCCACGGCCTCCAGCATACTACAAACACCAGAAACTACTTGCAACTCCTGGACAGAGGACAAGGGTGATTAAGAAGTCGAGCGGGGTCATATTTCAGGGCCCAATGTATGGTAGTAGCTGAGTCATGGATCACAAACACAGAACTCAGTTCCTAAGGACGGCTTCAATGAGACAACCCACCATGTACTCCTACATGGCCTCTCACCGCTACCTTTACCAAATCATGTTCACACACTTAGCTCTCAATGGTAGGACATGTTCACACACCTCTGATCCATTCCCGATGAATCAGACCTGACACAACTCTAAGCAGTAGCAGGCATGACAAACAAGCAAGAATGAGTAGGCACAACAGGGCTCAAACAACTCCTACTCATGCTAGTGGGTTTCATCTATTTACTGTGGCAATGACAGGTCATGCAAAGGATAAAGGGGTTCAACTACCGCAACAAGTAACAGATGAATCGTTGTTGTCCTAATGCAGTAAAAGAGAGCAGGAGCGAGAGAGTGGGTTTGTATCGGAATGAACAAGGGGGGTTTTGCTTGCCTGGCACTTCTGAAGATAGCATTGAGTCTTCATCAGTGTCAACGATCACATCATCGGTATCACGTCTATCGAGAGGGGACAAATACCGGCAACATAGAAGGGAACACAATCAATGCAATGCACAATATGATGCATGATCATGACATGGCAAAATGAATGTGTTTTGAGCTAATGCAACTAGCAACAGATTAAATGAAGTTGGTTCGAATACAAGATTCAAATTTAAACTCCATATGTGATTATTCAAATGCCATTTAATTGATTTGTGCTAAACAGCAGCTATAAGTTGTTCTAACATGCATGAAAATGGTACAGATGGATTCCTTGAATTTTTCTGATAATTTTTCATATATAAATTATTTAATTTGGAGTTACGGTTGAATTTCTATAATTTTTAGAAGTTTATACAATTTTCTGGAATTTTCTGAATAAAAACAAATCCAGAAAACATTACTGCGTCATCCTGACGTCATGATGACGTCAGCAGGTCAACGTGGCACAGTCCGGTCAAACTCTGACCGGTGGGTCCCGAGTGTCAGTGTCTAACTAAACTAACCTAGCTTAGTTAATAATAACCTAACTTAATTAGCCGGGCGGGGCCCGCATGTCAGTGAGAGAGAGAGGGGTCAAACCGGCCAGTGGGGTCAAACCCGGGTCAAACTCGACGGAGTTGACCCGAGGCTCGTCGCCGGCGAGGCCAGGGACGGCGGAGAGCGTCGGGATTCGCCCTCCGATGACCAAAAGAGCGGCGGAGGGGCTCTACGGGATGCCCAGGCTCGCGCGCATCTAACAGGGCAAACGGGAGAAGCTAGGGTGGCCGGAGGCGACGACAATCATGACGACAGCGGTGGCCGGAGTTCGGGTGGTAGCGGGTTTGGCGCTACGAGCGGTGGTTTGGCGCGCTGAGGGCACTAGGGAGAAGCTCTTGCTCCTCCGCATCCAAAGGAACGGACGGGAGGCCGCGAGGTGGCCGGAGTTGAGCACGGCGTCGACCTCGGCGGCGGCCGGAGCTCGGGCGAGCTCGGGGTCGGTGTTAGGGAGCACGGCAGGAGGCAAAGGGGGGTGTTACGACCTCCTGGGGTTGCACTGAGCACGGCCGCGTGCTCGGTTGCAGCTCTAGGCAACGGTGGCTACGGCGGCGACATGGCCGGCGGCGAAGAGCTCTCGGCTCCGGTGGATATTGGCGCTAGCAGGAGAAAAAGTGCCAGGGGAGGGAGGGGATCGACGCAGCAGCTCACAGCGGATTGAACGAAGGGGTTGGTGAGCTCGGGGGCGTCCTCGTTGCTGCGAATCGAGCGGCGGCGATCTCCGGCCATGGCGATGAAGACGGTGGTGATGGCGGCGTTGCAGCGCGTCCGTGGCGTCGTGGCTTGTCGAGGAGGTCGGGGACGTCAAGACGGAGCTCGCAAGCACATCGAGGGGTCGAGGGGGAGACGGTGGCCGCGGCGTTACGGTGGCGCGGCTGCGGCTGCGCTCGGGCGAGTGAGAGAGAGGAAGCAGAGGAGAGAAACAAGGGAGAGGGAGAGAGCGAGGGGGTCCAGGGGGTCGGGGCGGCGCCGAGGAGATGACGCGCGGCGTCGCGGTGGCCAGGCGATGCAGACGAGCAGGGTGGTGGCGTGGCGAGCTCGGGCGCGTGCGCCGTGTCCCTCCTCTGCCTACTGGCGCGAGAAGGAAGGCGACAGGGAGGGTAGCGGTGGCGGGCTGGGCCGCTGGAGGAGCTGGGCCAGGTAAGTGGGCGCCAGGTAAGTGGCTGGGCTTCTCTCTTTTTTTTATATATCTGTTCTGTTTTCTATTTAATTGCCACTGAATTCAAATTCAAACAAATTTGAAAATAGTGCCAAAACTCCCCTGGATAATTTTATGTCACTTAAGGTCTACTCCTCATAAACATAAAATATCTCAGGACATTTGAAAATATATTCATTATATATTATGAATATAACTCCAAATTCAAATAAAATATTGATTTAAAATCAGAGCCCAAATAATTCCTTAGAAATGTCCCAAAATTTTGGTTTGATTTATAACTCTTGCCAAAATTGTCAGAGCTATTTCTAGGGCATTTTGGATTTACTGATTGCAATTTTAGGGTTTCTTGCCCCTTTATTAAAATGATTTCCGAGGCTTTCAATTTCCTCATTTCAACTTTCGGAATATAGACATGATGCACACATGAAGCTAGCCTAGAGCATTACCAGAAGCTAGGGATGTGACACGTTCCGCAGTGGGTTTTATTGGCCCACTGCACTCAATGACGCCGTCGAACTGGTGAAGACTTGTGAGGCCTGCCAGTTCCATGCCAAGCAGATCCATCAGCCGGCAGGAGGCCTGCAGACTATACCCCTTTCGTGGCCGTTCGCAGTCTGGGGGCTGGACATCCTTGGCCCGTTTCCTCGGGCGCCAGGGGGCTACCGCTACCTCTACGTCGCTGTGGACAAGTTCACCAAGTGGGCTGAAGTAGAGGCCGTCCGCACCATCCCCACGGGTTCCGCGGTCAAGTTCATCAGGGGCATCGTGAGCCGGTTCGGGGTGCCGAACCGCATCATCACAGACAACGGCTCGCAATTCACCAGTAACCTCTTCAAAACATACTATGCTAACCTTGGAACGCAGATATGCTACGCTTCGGTGGCGCACCCCCGAAGCAACGGCCAGGCCGAGCGAGCCAATGCAGAGGTCCTAAGGGGCCTCAGGACCAGGACGTTCAAGAAGAAGCTAGAGGCCTACGGCAGAGGTTGGTACGATGAGCTTCAGTCCGTGCTGTGGTCCATCCGCACAACTGTGACCAAGCCGACTAGAGAGACCCTGTTCTTCCTGGTCTACGGAGCCGAAGCGTTCCTTCCTCACGAGGTCATACTTCGCTCCACACGGGTCCTGGCGTTCGACGAGGCGCGGCAGGACGCCATGCGGGGGATGGACCTCGTGCTGGGGGAGGAACATCGCCGAGAAGCCGCGCTGCGAGCGGCGAGGTACCAACAAGCACTGCAACGATATCACTGCCGGAACATCCGCCCGAGAACTCTTGAGGTAGGAGACCTCATGCTCAGGCGGGTTCTCTCCAAGGAGGGACTGCACAAGCTCTCTCCCATGTGGGAGGGCCCGTTCAAGGTTGTTCATGTTTCCAGGCCTGGCTCCGCGCGCTTGGAGACTCGGGAGGGGGTGCCGGTCCAGAACGCATGGAACATCCAACACCTCCAGAGTTTCTACCCCTAAAAAGGCCCAAAGACTGTGAAGAAGGCGAATGCCTGTGAAGCTATCGCGTTTTGGAGAAGGCCCAGAGCCTGTGAAGAAGGCGAATGCCTGTGAAGATTATCCTTTTTGGAAAAGGCCCAGAGCCTGTGAAGAAGGTGAATGCCTGTGAAGATTATCCTTTTTGGAAAAGGCCCAGAGCCTGTGAAGAAGGCGAATGCCTGTGAAGCTATCGCGTTTTGGAAAAGGCCCGGAGCCTGTGAAGAAGGCCAACGCCTGTGAAGCTCGCCGCCCGTGACACTCTCACGTAATAATGAGTTGGGGCTGTACACGCCCCGGAGTCTCAGGAGCGCTGGCCTCACGCACTTAGCTCCGCACTGGTGAGAAGACGTCGAAGACTAGATTAGGTGCTGGACGCGGCTTTTTCATTTGCTTTCCGCAGTTGGCTTGTTCATTCTCATTCGAAGTTTTGTTGAAGCCGTTGCCGTCTTTGACTTGTGGTTCTTTGACTTTTCACTCTCCTGCCTCGATTTCTCTTATGAAAGGCCTCGTGAGGGGGGCAGCCAAGCGCCCTCGTGAGTGTTTCTGTCCTAGTCGTTCAAAGGTTTCGCGACACGGGTCCATTACAGGAGCACCCCTCCAATTCGTGCCTCACGGGCACCGCAACACGAGCACATGGCCTGGGTCGGTCGCCCCCCACGGCTGGGGCCGGGAACTATCCACGCGCAGGCACGTAGCCGGAAGGCACGATAACGGAAGCAAAGCGATGATTAACAGCAATAACCCAAACACGCCCCCGCGGGGCTCCACACTACTGTCTTTTTACACAGGGAAAAGAAAAAGGAAGAGCAAATTAGGCGCAGCTCGCCTCACACCGGCCTGCAGGGAAGACTCGGGCTGCCTCCGGGGCTTAGGCAGACTCCGTCTCACGCTTCACCGAGGCGCGACGGTAGGCAGATGCGCTACCACCTTCCAAGTAGGTACGACGGCGTGGAGGCTGACCGCGGCCACCGCTAGAAGAGTCGCCGCCTGAAGAAGAACCGGTGAAGCTTGGCGAACCCTGAGCACCACCAATCACGCGAGCGCTGTCCTCTCCATCATCGCCGGGGCTGGGTCCCCGGCCGCGGTCGTCGTCCTCAGGGCAGCACCCTGCACGACGACCATCTTCCCCAAACACCCTCACGTAGAGGGTGGCATCGCCGTCAAACTTGAAGTGCAGGGTGCACCGATGGCTCAGGCCACGCGCGCGAGCAAACGTCTACCAACCGCGGGTCAAGGCCAGGCTCCCGGCTGTGGAGACCTCCAATGAAGCCCATGAGGCCCGGCTGCAGCAGCCGTCAGCCTGAAGCCAGAGGCCGCCCAGGGCGCCGGCCGGGAGCTCGCCGAGGAGGAAGCGAGGAAGTTGAAGCCGGGTGCTAGTCGGCTCCGCCGACCACACGACGAACTCCGGCAGCACCTCTGCAGCACAAAAGCGCGGCCTAGGGTAACGCGCGACCGAAGCACGTGCCCCGGCCGCAGCAGTCTGCCCGTCACCGAGCTGGAAATCATCTCCGCGGCCGCGGGGAGCTGCCGTGCTGGCCACCGGATGTTTGCTAGGGCGACCTCGGCCGCGCTTGGGCGGGGGAGAGGCAGGCTCAACCTGGCGAGCCTTCCCCTTCTCCGCGGCCGAGAACCTCCTTGATGGGGCCATGAAGAAGAAGGAGAAGTAAGGGGGGATGAACTGGAAGGGCACGAGCCGCTCCATACTTATAGCCGGCAAGGGCAAACCATCGGCCTCCAGGATCGCAGGTAATCATGACCCAGTTTGCATGCAGGGACTTGTCCAGTCCGTGCAGTTGCCGAGGCACCGTGGGGAAGTGGAGACGCCCACGTCCAACCAACCGCCACGCGGCGCCCAAGGTCGCAGGCTGTTAGGGCCCGCGGCGCTTCGCCCTTGCCCTTTCGCCTCCCTGCACGGCCAAGTCCGGGCGCGCCTTGGGCCAGTGGACGAGTGGTTGTCTCGCTCCTCGACTACCGCTATCTGGTGGGTGATCAGTGGAGATTTGATTTCTCTCTGATCGGGTTTAAGCCCAATTCGATCGTAGTCTGTAGTGACCCCTACAACGACGATGCGATCTAGCAGCTCGTTTAAAGACGAAAGCTTCACTGGATCCATCTGCTTGGAGTGTTCGGAGTCGACACCAGGATGTACAGGATGCGAAGTTGTGTTGCCTAGTTCCTGTGCTTGTGCCATATGTTCCCGTTAATTTGGCTAGGGCATAAAGGGAGCACCTCCGTGATTGTTACTACCGGGTCATCCGGATGTGTACCTCAGTCTGGGTGAAGCCGAAAGCTAGCATTCTTAAGGGAATATTCGGTCGGTTAATTAAAGATGTTTCCACATTCACTCCATCATGAACCCCCGGAAGTTACTTATACTACGATTTTTTCAATCATAGTTCAGACATGCACATGAAACGCATGCACACCGAGGGAAAGGAATGCTTAACGGAACTATTCTCTTTGGAAGATGTTTCTTACATAATGTAATATAACATAACTAGCCGGATACAACTTGTCTATTCAAGCAACTATGACCCCTACGCCTGGTTTCCATGCATAGCCCAGTCTATTTTACCGCTCAGGTATTCGGAAACGCTCAGCACCTTCGGGTCCAGACGTCGAAGAGAAAAGGTGTGCCTTAACAATCGTTTTACAATTATGCAAGAGTTACATACGTCAAGAAAGGTACATAGTCCTTTGGACTCAAAAATTTCCTCCTCTATACCGTCCAGTAGGCTGTCTAGCTTACAATCCTGCTGGGAATACTTGGCGGCTATTTCTACTTGGTCATATACCAAATTAACTAGAACTTCTTTTCCATCTAACCCTAGAGGTCTGACGCGAGCCATATGATTTGGATTAAGCTTGGTATACCATGTTTTCACCATGGCCCAGGCTTCTCGTGCACCTTCCCGGAAAGCCGATATCTTCCACAATTGAAAGCGCCGCTGCGCTCCCTTGTAAAGTTGTATAAGCTCCTCCATCTTTCCTGGAGGGGAGGCGGATGACCATAAGGCCTTGGCAACACTTCGCATCGCCTGCCGAGCCTGCTCGTGCGCTAGCGACAGCTCTTGTAGCAGATCGCCTGAGAATCCGTACATCTCCTCCTCCGAATAACCGGTTAGTATACCTGCAGACATAACTATGTTAGTCTCCTCCACCTCCGAGTTATTCGAATGGAAGTTTAACCACATACCGAATATGCCGCCTCGCAGCCTTTTATTCTCCTTTATGGATTTAGCTAGCTAGGCCCGTACATCTTTCAGTTCCTCGCCCAATTGGGTATTCAAATCCTTGAGCTTGTTTTTCTCCATCACGACTTTTGTGACCACACGCTCGCCCGCGGCTAGCAGTTTCTTGGCTTCTCGTTCTCCGCCTTGGGTACCTTTCAGTTGTTCTTGCAGTTGATCTAGTGATCCTAATAAGAGGTGAGCAACCGTGTTAGCATTATTGGTATACCATTATGTTTTCTCAATGGAGGGGAACATTACCAGGAGACGCCTGCTTGGATTTCTCCAGTTCGGCACGGGCAACAGTTAGCTGCGTCTGACACTTTTCTAGCTATTGGGCTAGCGGGTCATTCTTCTCTGTAAGAACCTGGTTATACAATGATACTTAAATTAGTTGTACCGACTGCTTCAAGTCTCGGGGGCTACTGGCATATGGTTATCATATTCGGACAAAGTAACTTACCCGCACATCTTTTAAATGCTGCTTTATGGCTTTGTTAAGCCCATCTCGAGCAGCTCAGATGTATGCATCAGCCGAGCTGAAGGGTTTAAATGCCTCTATTGAATAGCCGGGGTCTTGTAAAACAACCCTTTAGCGCCGATGATTCATGGCGCTCTCCAGTTCCGAGTTAGTGACGGATACATCATCTGAATCCTCGGCTGGAGGACAGTCCGGCGTTACCCCCGTATCAGCCCCCGTCTTTACGGCAGGATCTGGATCCTGGCTGTGGGAAGTATGACTAGCCGGACCCCCAGATATAGTCCGACACACTTTTTTCCTGATACAGGATGAACAGAAAGGTCACAGTTGGATGTGACTGCCAAGGTGCATATTTCCAAATCCATACCTCTTTGATGAAGGCTCGGCCGTATCTTCATTTGCCTTCCTCTTCGAAGGCTTGCCTGGCGTGGGGGCCACTCTCTTCGAAGATACCCCTAGGGCAGCATGGCGCGCTGAACACCTCCCCTTTTGAGCACAGGACAGTGCGGTGGGTGAGGCAGTATGAGAAAACTCTTTCGGATTAAATATCACCGGATTGCTTACGTGCGAAGCGGGGAGAGGACCGGGATAATCAGCGATGATGGCCACTTCTGTGCCGTCATAGCTCGTTTGGTAAAACACCCCATTCTCGAGCACCACGAATATATCTGAATCCTCTTTGGATCCAGGGTCAAGGTCCCGATTTTGGCCCTCGAGCTATGGGGCGGGGCTGTAAAGCCCCTCGGAAGTCTTTCGCCGGTGCTGTTATACATGGATGGGTTAATGCTCGTTGAACATAGCTCAGGGAGTAGAATGAGTAGAGCAGAGGATTTGGGGGCTTACCCAACTAGGAGGACTATACATCGAGTATCCTTCCCTATGCTTGATGTGCAAGAACGCCTCTTCTTGCCCTTTGAACAGTTCGGCCAATATTTTGGCCAGGGCGGCAGAGGAGTCTGGACCTTTCCTGCCATAGCGGGAGGCGTCATCTTCCCCATTATAGTGCCACATGAGATGTCCTCTTTATTGGAGTGGCTGGACCCCCCGCACTATGGAGGTCGCCATTACTTCGACCATCGTGTATCTGGACTTAGCGAGCGTCCTTATCTTGTTCAGGAGTTGGCGAACCTCCGCACTATCTGCTTCCTAGAGGCTCCGAGGGCGCCAGCTGTGGCGTTTCTTTAAAGGAGCACCTTTGAACTCAGGAAGCCCCTCTAGACTGGGTTTGGAAGTGCGACGTCCTCGATGTAGAACAACTCAGAAGTCCACTCTTCAAAAGCCTTCTTCGGTGTGCCAGATAGGTTCCGGTCTCGGCAATACGACATATTTCGGCTCCACCCACTTCAAATATTGATCCCTCGTGGTTACACGGGACAAGGCAGAATAACCTTCTCCACAGTTCAAAATGGGCCTCAGAACCCAAGAATAGTTTACATAAAGCAACGTAACCCGCAATGTGGAGGATGGAGGTTGGAGTAAAGTTGTGTAGCCGGAGGACATAATATTGCAGAAGCCCTTGGAGGAATGGATGAATTGGAAATCCCACGCCCCTTGGCAGATAGGGGACGAAACACACTCATTCCCCCATGGATGGATTGGGGAAATCATCCGCCTAGATTTTGCCATTGAAGGAGGCCAACCCTGCTCAAACAGGGACTAGATCCGCAGGGGGGAGAAACCCCTGCATTTGCAGCTTCACCAGCTAATGGTGGGATACAGATCACTTCTGCCATTCGCCTCTTTCTGGGCCACAGGGACGGGAGGAAGAGCTGGGAATGCTAGACATGTCGGAGTGTTCTTTCCTAGCAACCTTCGAGGATTTTCTCCATGAGATATTAAATCGATTTGGGATCCAATCTCGTTAAATAGACACTGTCCCTCGCATGGCTAGGGTGTTATGTGCAAAAATACCCCGACCTCTCACATTCGCTCAACACTTGGAAACTGAAGTTGTTGATACACCATTAAATGGAAGGCCGAACACACTACATGGAAGTCATTGGTGGAGGAACCCGCCTTGCAATGTCGAAGTTAATCTATGCGCCGAACACCTCGTCATTGAAGACTGGTTCGGGGGTAGTGAGGGAGTCCTGGACTAAGGGGTCCTCGGGCGTATGTCATGTTAATCATGGGCCGGACTGATGGGTTGTGAAGATACGAAGATCGAAGACTGCACCCATGTTCGGATGGGACTCTCCTTGGCGTGGAAGGCAAGTTTGGCGATCAAATAAGTAGATTCCTTTCTTTGTAACCTACCTTGTGTAACCATAGATCATCCCTGTGTCTATATAAACTGGAGGACTTAGTCCGGGGGGGGGGACAATCATTACCATAGTCATACAGGCTAGGATTTTACGGTTTAGCCATCTCGATCTCGTGGTAGATCAACTCTTGTAATAGTCATATTCATCAAGATCAATCAAGCAGGAAGTAGGGTATTACCTCCATAGAGAGGGCCTGAACTTGGGTAAACATCGTGTCCCCTGTCTCCTGTTACCATCGCCTTAGACGCATAGTTCGGGACCCCCTACCCGAGATCTGCCGATTTTGACACTGATATCGGCCTCTTGAGGTCTTCATCGCTTCTTCTCCAGCCTTGATTCCGGGCCAGTTTCCAGTTTCCTCGTGCATGGTGGAAAGCCAATAGTGGTGGGGCCGCTCTAGTGATGGCCAGTGAATGACTTTGAGGCATGGGGTAGAAACTGCCAATTTACTCTTCCCACAGCACGCCCTTATCCCTGGCCACGTATGCTGCATCCATCACGCGGGGTAGGTAATGGAGGCGAGTGGCGTAGGAGAGCAATATGGTGAGGGCCCGGTCGTCTTGAATAGGTGGAGGAGGACGGTAGCCGCCCGTTGATGGAGCAGCTACCCTCCCCGGCCAGCCTATAAAAGGGAGGGGCAGAGGAGGGTAGAGTCATCCATCTTCGCATTGCTCTTCTTCTTATCTTTTATTCCTGCTGGCTATGTTAAAGAGAGGGGCCTGGGGCCAGCCCCCGGGTCCCTGCTTGGATTCTCCCTTGGATCTGAGAGGAAGGTTCAGGTGGCGCGACGCCGATGCTGGAGTGGCAACCTCGGTGTGCTTGCCACCGGGTCGCCCGTGGCCTTGACTTTAGTGGGAGGGGACACGAGCGACACTGTGCCGCAGCATAAAGTAGGCATGGTGTGTGGTAGTCGATCGCTCCCCATTGTTCTTGCCTTCGCAGCGCTGGAGAGGGGTCATGGAAGGGATTCACCACTGATAGGGGTGAATCTGGCTACTTCTATGCGCTGTCCTTCTGTCGGGCAAGAAGGCTCCCTGCTCTCTCATGCATCCTCGGGACGTGCGGTGACTTTTGATGCCAGGGCTCCTGGGGATGACCATGCTCGCCTTCGGGCGGTAGTGGTGCGGACG
Organism: Triticum aestivum; assembly: GCF_018294505.1. Classification (NCBI taxonomy): domain Eukaryota; kingdom Viridiplantae; phylum Streptophyta; class Magnoliopsida; order Poales; family Poaceae; genus Triticum; species Triticum aestivum. Next base: position 321,638,569 of record NC_057797.1, read on the forward strand.
GCAGCGGCATTCCACAATGTGTCAAGAACTGGGACGATTATTCTGACGAGTCGTGTTTGCCGGTGACTCCGTGTCCCCCACCTGGTCCTCCGACAGCATCACCATCCACGCCTACCCCCCGATTTCTTCCTCCCTGCCGGGGAGCGGAGCCATCCTGGTCGTGGGGAGGCGCTGAATCCTAGCCATGTCCGTCTCCGGCCCCTTCGACCTCTTCATGCAGGAGATGGATAGGGGCAAAGGCATAACAGGAGACTTACCTTTTTCAATCTTCAACTTGTACGCAATCACCAAATTTTAATTCAAATAAATTTAAACCCTCGAGTCCATCTTTGTGTTCTGTAATGCTTGTACTTGTGCTAGCATATGAATGAAAAATATGAACCTTGCCGGGAACCCATGCATGTATACGTCCATGCAAAGGTGGAATGCCTCTTTACTGTAAATAAATAAGTTTCCCTGACAGGCTATCCTACCGACACCCTCTTTGCATGCCGGAGAACTTCGTCTACCGAGGAACAGAGAGAGGGGCCAGCCCCCTGCCAACTCCTTTTTATCAAAGGCCACTGCGACCGTCGTAACCGAAGCAACGTTCGAGTCATGGATGGGAGAACCAAAGTCTCAAAGGAGAAGTTGATAGAGGCTAAGGTGTCCTGATGTTTCGATGAGATGGTGGCTATCGTTTTCTGTGGGAGTCGACCTTGACGATCCGACTACGAACGTGCGAGACGTCGCGCCTTAGCAATCGCTAAATCAACTTCCGAGGGTTATTGACCACGCCGGAGCACGATCAACCTGACCACGAGGGTCTGTTTTCCTGCAAGCAAACGAAGAACAAGCAAGAAACTGAGATTGCAATCGGGATATTGCGAATATAAGATGAAAGCTTTATTGATCAAGGTGGGGTTCTATGACGTCTTGGTCTGGTCGTTGGACACAAATGAAGTACGCGAAGTTGCAGCTATGGCGAACTTTTAATCTAAACAAAACCCAAAGTCTAAACGACGCCCTAAGGGCTGTATATATGGAAGAAGAGGGGGGAATTTCGTGGCCCTTGAGGGTGGGGTCCGAAACCAACCCTAACTCTTGTTTCCCCACACATACAGACTCTAAAAATAGCCTATACTTAAGTATTTCGAAATTACATGGGCCTGGCCCATTAATAAGGTGACGCAACACCTAGAATAGCCTATGGACGAATATTATGAAGTGGCATCTTGTATATTTCGTCCAAGGCTTCATGCACTCCTTATGGCGGCTTCAAAGTCCTGAAATCATCACTTGTAACTCCGTTCTTGATCCCCTTGCGCATGCCATCAACTCCATGCGTGTTCTTGCTCCAATGTTCATCCTTCTCCAAGCTAGGCCCTTCATTTGTAAGCAAAACAAATGTATCCAATTTAGGCAGCATCATAATCTCATGAACATTAGAATCATTACCAAGAAACGAAAGTACCTGGTAATTTAATTGGCGTGCGCGAGCTCTAGTAATTGGTCCAGTATATGTAATAGTAGGGGCTGTGGGTGTAACAATGGTATTGATGTCCTCATCAGAAGTGATGTTTTCTCATGAAAAGTTATTGCTTTTACAGAACAATAATAGACATGAGGTAGAACTTATCAGTTTGGCTTGCCGAGGACCGCTGTGCCGGGCAATCTTCTCAACTACTTGACAAAGCCAAGTTCATGACAGGAACCTGCAACTTCATGTAGATGAGAATGAATGCATGATGCAATCCTATCTATATGCATAAGCAAATGCTCATGAAGTGCTTATGCAGTGATCTTGGTGTGCTCATGCATGCATGCAATTTTAGTTGGGGGCCCCTACAATGCTTCTTTGTTTTCTCTTGCACGGGGTCATCGCCCCGGCTTCGTACAAGGGGTTACAGGCAACTGAGGCAAGGCTTGTACAAAAGGGTGGCTGCTAGGCAGGGTCCGACAGTCGCGCCTTACGGGTAGTACTTGCGAAGATGTTCAATATTCCATGAGTTTTGCAACTGAGTGCCATCCCCGGTCTCTAGGCGGACTGCACCATGTCTGGTGACTCGTACCACATGGTAAGGGCCTTCCTACTTCGGCGATAACTTGTGTGTACCCTTGGCGGACTGAACGCGCCTAAGGACAAGGTCACCTTCCTCAAAATACCGGGCATAAACCCTGCGGCTATGATAGTGACGCAGGGCTTGCTGGTAGCGTGCAGCACGCGTAGCAGCCCGGAGACAGTTCTCCTCGAGTAGCATAGCATCATCACGTTGATGCTGATCATGCGCTACTTCAACGTAGGCAAGCTCTTGAGGGGACCCGTAAATGAGTTCTATGGGGATAACTGCTTCTGCCCCGTAGACCAGGGAGAAGGGAGTCTGCCTGGTAGCTCGGTTAGATGTCATTCTGAGGGACCAGAGAACTACTGGCATCTCCTCGATCCACCCCATGCCGTGCTTGTACAGTGTATCAAAATTTCTTGTCTTGTGTCCATGTAGCACTTCAGCGTTCGCCCTCTCAGCTTGTCCATTTCTCCATGGTGTGCCACAGAGGCGAATGAGATCTCACATCCAAGGGTACGAACATATTTCATGAAGGCGTGGCTCGTGAACAGGGTGCCATTGTGGGTGATGATCCTTGCCGGAACTCCAAAATGACAGACCAATTCTTTCAAGAACTTGATAGCTGATTGAGCAGTCACCTTTCTCACGACAGTCACTTCCAGCCAATTTGTAAACTTGTTAATGGCAACGAACAAGATTTCAAAGCCCCCGATTGCTTAGGGGAAGGGGCCGAGGATATCGAGCCATGATAGAGGGATTGTCTGAATGGCTTGGGCAGGCATGTGTGTTTTCTTGGAATGGCACTGGCAGGCTTCACGTGTCGTGACGAGCTCGACTGCATCTTGGAGGGCTGTGGGCTAATAGAATCCTTGCTGAAAAGCTTTCCCAACTAATTCCCTTGATCCAATGTGGGAGCCGCACATTCCTCTATGAATCTCAGCCAGTAGTTCCTTTCCATCCTCTCGGCGGACACACTTCAATTTCACACCATTGGGCCTTCTTCTGTATAGAGTGTCATTGACAAACTAATACATACTAGCCCTTCGGGCTACTCTTTCAGCTTCATCTTGGTCGTCGGGGAGTTCTCCAGTCTAGAGGAAGTGGATGATGTGCCTTGCCCAAGTTGGAGCCTGGGGCTCAGCAACGAGGACTAGCGACACCTCCTATGCTACAGGAGCACCAGCCTCATTCACGGGGTGCATGGACCCGGCTGGAGGGGGTGGTCCGGCTGTGAGGAGTTGTTTCCGACAGGGTCTCTGCCGGGAGCGGATGGCTCGACCGTGAGAGGCTTACCATAGTCCGTCCTTTTCCAGACCATTGTTGCTCGGGATACGGAGGGCTGAGGGAGATGGAGAACAAAAGTTCTTGGTTCCATAGGAAGCTTCTGCGCAGCACACTTTGGAAGGTGATCAGCTCTACTGCTTTCCACATGGGGTACGTGCTCTGTTTGCAACCCGTCAAAGTGCTCCTCCAATCTCCTCACTTCCTCGGCATATGCCTCCATCAATGGGACTCTGATAAACCTTCTTTACTTGCCTCACCACAAGCTGTGAATATCCCCGAATGATCAGCTTCTTAATTCCCAATTCTGCTGCAATTCTCAGCCTAGCAAGGAGCCCTTCATACTCAGTTGTATTGTTGGTGGCTTCTTCTCGGGCAAAATGCATTTGGATCATATACTTCAAGTGCTCCCCGGAGGGGGCAACAAGAAGCATGCCGACTATCAGTGTCAAAAACGGCCGATCTCGGGTAGGGGGTCCCGAACTCTGTGTCTTAGGATCGAAGGTAATGGGGGACACAGGGAACATGATGTTTTACCCAGGTTTGGGCCCTCTTAATGGAGGTAAAACCCTACGTCCTGCTTGATTGTATTTGACGAGTATAGGGGTAACAAGAGTCGATCTACCTTGAGATCATTATCGCTAAACCCTAGATGTCTAGCCTATATGAATTCTGATGATCTCTATGAACTAAACCCTCCAGTTTATGTAGACACTGGAGGGGCCTAGCATTGTACAGAGTCGGTTTACATAGGAAGGAAACTACACATCCGGACGCCAACCTTGCGATCAACGCAAAGTAGAATCCCATCCCGACACGGGGGAAGGCCTTCTACCTTGTATCTTCACGGCCCATCAGTTCGGCCCATAACACAAAGGCGAAATACCCAAGGACCCTTAATCCAGGACTCCCTCAGTAGGCCCTGAACCAATGTTTAATGACGATATATCCGGTGCGCAGGTTGTCTTCGCCATTGCTAGGCAGGTTCTTCCTCCGAATACTTCAAAGCAATCTTCTGAATAAAAGAGATGTATCCGACTCTGTATAATAGTCACAACCCTCAACAATGAAGGCAAAATACTAAATCAAAGTAAGGTATATCAACTGACAACTTTTTCGACGAAACGCCACATCTAGCCTCTTTATCATTTCAAACCATTGTTTTCCCTCCCGCTTCATGTTTCGAGGCGCATCCTCTATTGACACATCTTGTCAAAGCAGAGATCATATCCGCTTGTTGCGGGATCCCCATCAATACGGGTTTGGGTAATCCAACCGTGCCATTCGCATGACCCCTTGGGAACAGGCGAGTTTTAAGTCTTGAGGGGGGTGCTTGATATTCACTGCCTATATAAGTGGATAAAGATCCCTTCATTTTACCCCACGCCTTCTTCCATCTTCTGCCTTCCCATCCTCGAGCTCCAGCGCCCAAGCTTCGATCTTTCCCACCGCCACCAACTTCTCTAGCCATGTCCGGATCAGGCTTATAGGGCAAGTGGATGACCTCCTTCGTCATGGAGAAGGATGTCAAGGAGTTCCGGGAGGGGGGGGGGTACCTGACTGCGGACATCGCGCACAGGCTTCGTGCCAAAAAGCAAGTCATCCCCACTCCGGAGCCCGACGAAAGTGTGGTTTTTATCCTGCACTTCTTCCGTGGACTAGGATTTCCCCTCCACCCCTTTGTCCGCGGCCTCATGTTCTACTACGGGCTAGATTTCCATGATCTAGCCCAAAATTCCTTCCTATACATCTCGGTGTTTATCGTCATGTGCGAGGTGCTCAAGGTCTTCAACTTGAAGCCGAAGGTGGTCGATGGGCAGCACTTGGACTGCGGGCATGGCATGGTGAGCAAGCTCCCCAACACTACCTGGCCCAAAGGAGCCTTCATGGAGACCGTCAAGATATGGCAGCAGGAGTGGTTCTACATCACTGAACCTCGCGGCGCCGGATGGGGGGCCACTCCTGAGTTCAGATCTGGACCCCCTATGCGGCTCGCGTCGTGGACCAACAAGGGTCTGGATTGGGGGTCGACAGACGAAGTGATGATGCTGCAAAAGCGCATCAAAAATATGATAGGCAAGAACACCAGTCTCACTGACGTGATTCAGGTGATGCTTTTCCGCCGGACCCTCCCCTGCCAGCATCGGCCTCTCCATATGTGGGAGTATAATCCGGAAGGGTCGCGGACCCTGCAGCGATTCTTCAGCACAACGAATGAAGACATTTGGAAGCTATTTTTCAAGGCACAGAAGACATGGCCGAAGAAGACCGACGGATCGGCCTCGACATCGCGAATCCGGCCACTCCGGCAAGTATTTTGTTTCCGAACATAACTTCGGTTCACAAATCAATGGTATACTGAGTTCTGCATTCCTCATTCAGGGTTGGACAACGAAGGCAGAGCGGATCAAGTCTCTGGCTCCACTACCTGAAGACCCAGCCATTCCTCTGTTAAAGAGGATGTTGGTCCCGGTGCCGTATCAGGCGTCGAAAAAGAAGGAGGAGCAAGGAGGCTAAGGGTGGCCTCCGTCATAAAGGTACTTCGGACGTAGTGTCCGGAGATACTGTTCTCTCCTCCCATGAGGGAGATGAAGACAATGAGGAGGAGTATGCAGAAAGCAATTCTCCCCTTAAGGGGAGGAAGAAGAAAAGGGCCACATTCGTAGACCCAGAGGCGGGGGTGAGGGAGTCCTAGATTAGGGGATCTCCAGACAACCGGACTATCTCCATTGGTCGGACTGTTAGACTATGAAGATACAAGATTGAAGACTTCGTCTCGTGTCCGGATGGGACTCTACTTGGCGTGGAAGGCAAGCTAGCCAATACGTATATGGATATCTCCTCCTTTGTAACCGACCTTGTGTAACCCTAACCCTCTCTGGTATCTATATAAACCGAAGGGTTTTTAGTCTGTAGGACAACAATCACAACATACAATCATACCATAGGCTAGCTTCTAGGGTTTAGCCTCTCTGATCTCGTGGTAGATCTACTCTTGTACTACCCATATCATCAATATTAATCAAGCAGGACGTAGGGTTTTACCTCCATCAAGAGGGCCCGAACCTGGGTAAAACTTCGTGTCCCCTGCCTCCTGTTACCATCCGGCCTAGACGCACAGTTCGGGACCCCCTACCCGAGATCCGCCGGTTTTGACACCGACATTGGTGCTTTCATTGAGAGTTCCTCTGTGTCGTCGCCGTTAGGCTTGATGGCTCCTACTATCATCGATAGCGATGCGGTCCAGGGTGAGACTTTTCTCCCCGGACAGATCTTCGTATTCGGCGGCTTTGCACTGCGGGCTAATTCGCTTGGCCATCTGGAGCAGATTGAAAGCTACGCCCCTGGCCATCAGGTCAGATTTGGAAGTTTGAACTACACGGACAACATCCGCGGAGACTTGATCTTCGACGGATTCGAGCCACGGCCGGGCGTGCCGCACTGTCGCGATGGGTATGACCTAGCTCTGCCGCCGAAGAGTACCCCAGAGGCCGCGCCAGCATCAGCTCCGACCCTTAGCTCGGAGCCAACTGCGCCAATCGAGGACGGGAGGCTAGACACCGCCTCAGGGGCTGCAGTCTCGACGTTGATCGAGCATAACACCTCCCTAACCCTCTGCTCAGCCCGTGACTCCAAGGTGTCGGACTCTTTCCCGTATTGCGAACCATCCGTGCCCCTGCCAATCGACTCCGATTGGGCGCAGATCACAGAATTCACCACCGCAGATATCTTTCAGCACTCGCCCTTCAGCGACATTCTGAATTCACTAAGGTCTCTCTCTTTGTCAGGAGAGCCCTGACCGGGTTATGGCCAACAGGATTGGGATGCGGACAACGAAGAAATTCGACACCCACCCACCACCCACTTTGTAGCCACTGTCGATGATTTAACCGACATGCTCGACTTCGACTCCGAAGACATCGACAGTGTGGACAACGATGTAGGAGGCGAACATGAACCAGCGCCTATAGGGCACTGGAAAGCCACCTCGTCATATGACATATACATGGTGGATGCACCCAACGAAGGCAACAGCGATGAGATAGCGGAGGATGACCCCTCCATGAAGCAACCCAAGTGCCAACGTCAGCGGCTCCGCTCTAAGTCCCGCCAAAGCAAAAGTGGTGATACCGGCACAAGAGATAATAACACTCCGGATAGTGCCGAAGACAACAACAATCCCCTCCAGCAAGATTTGAAGCAGGAGGATGAAGGAGCCAGCTCTCCTGAGAGAGCGGCAGACGGAGAGGAGGATGACAATTACATCTCCCCTCCGAAGATGAGGCAAGCTTCAGCGACGATGAATTCGCCGTCCCAGAGGATCCGTCGAACAAGAGCTCTTCAAGCGCCGGCTTATGGTCACGGCAACTAGCCTGAAGAAAAAGCAACAGCAACTTCAAGCTGATCAAGATCCGCTAGCTGACAAATGGACTGAAGTCCTCGCGGCCGAGGAATATAAACTCGAGCGTCCCTCGAAGAGTTACCCAAGGTGCAGGTTACTACCCCGACTGGAGGAAGAACCATATGATATGGCTGATCGGCCACCTCGTGGCCGCGATAGAGAGGCATTCCAGCCAAAAGCTCAGCCTCCCCCCAACGCCATTCAAATAAAAAGGCATGGGGAGATACGCCAGACCTGCGAGACATATTGGAGGACAAGGCAAAGCATTCAAGATCGATCTACAGATCACGAGGGCGCACCACTCTGCGAGACGACAAACGTCACGCCGGATACAGTAAAAGCAAATCCGACAGGGCCGAATACAGCGGGCAAGACCCATTTGAGCTGCGTCGCGATATATCCCAATACAGAGGCGCCGCACACCCCTTATGCTTCACAGACGAAGTAATGGAACATCAATTCCCAGAAGGTTTCAAACCTATAAATATTGAATCATACGACGGCACAACAGATCCCGCAGTATGGATTGAGGACTTCCTCCTCCACATCCACATGGCCCGCGGCGATGACTTACACGCCATCAAATACCTCCCACTAAAGCTCAAAGGACCAGCGCGGCATTGGCTTAATAGCTTGCCAGCAGACTCCATTAGCTGTTGGGAAGATCTGGAAGCCGCATTCCTCGACAACTTTCAGGGCACTTATGTGCGACCACCAGACGCCGATGATTTAAGCCACATAATTCAGCAGCCAGAAGAGTCGGCCAGGCAATTCTGGACTCGGTTCCTTACAAAGAAAAATCAAATCATCGACTGTCCGGATGCGGAGGCCTTAGCGGCTTTCAAGCACAACATCCGAGACGAGTGGCTAGCCCGGCACCTTGGTCAGGAAAAGCCGAAATCTATGGCAGCTCTCACGACGCTCATGACCCGCTTTTGTGCGGGAGAAGACAGCTAGCTGGCTCGCAGTAATAACATATCAAAGAACCATGGTACCTCAGATACCAAGGAAGGCAATAGCGGGTCACATTGCAACAAGCATAAGCGCCGCATTAACAGCGAAAATACTGAGGATACGGCAGTCAATGCCGGATTCAAAGGCTCTAAACCCGGTCAGCGGAAAAAGCCATTCAAACAAAGTACGCCGGGTCCGTCCAGCTTGGACCGTATACTCGATCGCTCGTGTCAAATACACGGCACCCCAGACAAGCCAGCCAATCACACCAACAGGGATTGTTGGGTGTTCAAGCAGGCCGGCAAGTTAATTGCCGAAAACAAGGACAAGGGGCCGCATAGCGATGACGAGGAGGAGCCCCGGCAGCCGCACACTGGAGGACAGAAGAGGTTTCCCCCGCAAGTGCGGACGGTGAACATGATATACGCAACCCACATCCCCAAGAGGGAGCGGAAGCGTGCGCTCAGGGACGTATATGCGTTGGAGCCAGTCGCCCCAAAGTTCAACCCTTGGTCCTCCTGTCCGATCACCTTCGATCGCAGGGACCACCCCACTAGTATCCGTCATGGCGGATTCGCCGCACTGGTCCTAGACCCAATCATCGACGGATTTCACCTCACTCGAGTCCTTATGGACGGCGGCAGCAGCCTGAACCTGCTTTATCAGGACACAGTGCGCAAAATGGGTATAGACCCCTCAAGGATCAAACCCACAAAAACGACCTTTAAGGGCGTCATTCCAGGTGTAGAGGCCCATTGCACAGGCTCAATTACACTGGAAGTGGTCTTCGGATCCCCGGATAACTTCCGAAGCGAAGAGTTAATCTTCGATATAGTCCCGTTCCGCAGTGGTTATCACGCGCTGCTCGGGCGAACCGCATTTGCTAGATTCAATGCGGTACCGCATTATGCATACCTCAAGCTCAAGATGCCAGGACCTCGCGGAGTTATTACAGTCAATGGAAACACAGAGCGCTCTCTCCGAACAGAGGAGCACACCGCGGCCCTCGCAGCAGAAGCGCAAAGCAGCCTCTCAAGGCAATCAACCAGTTCGGCGTTTCAAAGCCCGGACACCTTCAAGCGCGCTCGGGGCAATCGGCAAATAGACCGCCTGGCGCGATCTGAGCTCGCGTAGCAATACGGCGGCCACCCCAATCCCAGCCCAACGGCGATATTCGTGCCGCGCGTACATAATTACGCATTAAAAATACCATGGGCACAGGTGGGGAGGGGGGCACAACTGCGGCACGCCCCAAAACGCGGCCTAAACCGCACCAGGGGTTCCCGTTTGGTTATTTTTCTTTTTCTTTCAGGACCTTAATCTCTGGAAACACTGTCCGGCAGCACTATTGCCGAACACATGATGCAGCAACCAAGGAGGCAGACAGCTACGTTATACACGGAATTCCCAGGTTGATTACAGTAACGAGGAATATTCATTATATCATTCCTCAGCTTGCCCTTGGAAGGGACATAGTCCTACTCTTTGCTTATCGCACTATCTGTATCACTCTGCTTTAACGCAATTTTTCAATAAACAATGCATGACATTACGACTATTATTGCATTCTTGTTATATATATATATGTGTGTGTGTGTGTGTTCATTAATGACGCCTTGCAACCGTACACTCTGGTACGGCCAATACACCAGGGGCTTACGTACCCCACAATGCGGTGTGAAAAGTCCGAACACTTTCACAAGTGCGGCACCCCGAACTTATAGCATTATATGCATCAGCTCCGAATCATGTCTTTGGTCAAATGTTGGGTTTGCCCGGCTCCTATGTTTTGGTACCTTACGTTCCGCTCTATCGGCTAAGGTAGCGCTAGGAGAACTACTGCGATTGTGCCCCGGTTCTGCCGGGCTGAGCACCTCAGTAGAGAAAGCTAAAACTGACTGTCATGATAAGGCGAGAGACTGGTCGCTGTTCGGCGAGGTTTTTCGGGTCCCTAAAGACTTATGCCGCTTAGGGCGAGGGGCCGGCCCTGTCCGGCTTACAGGCGTGTATCGCGCCCCGAATTCGGCCTTCCGAATACCAGGGGCTTCGCCGAAATTTAAAATTATAGAATTCTATGGCTAAGTGAGAGTGATAAAGCATTATTAGTCCGGTTGCCTTGTTCGTTGTGCTGAGCACCTCCCTCGAAGGACCCAAACATGGGAACAAGAGTGCTCAGGTTTATCCCGAACACCCCAGCACTCGTGGCATGGGGGCAGAAGCCGAGGACTAGCCATCTCTCAGATTGGATAAACAGCCAAACAGAAGGTAATATTTTAAATTCAACAAGCGTTGCATAGCGCATATGAAACAAGTTTTCATACATACAGGATAAAACGAGCAAGTCTCATTCAAATATTACATCTTTTGAACACTCATCCGCGATAAGACGGGCACCCGGCAGAACACCCTCGTAGTACATCTCGGGGTGGCGGTGCTCCTTGCCCTCCGGCGGCCCCTCCTTGATCAGCTTCACGGCGTCTAGCTTGACCCACTGCATTTTACACGGGCGAAAGCCCGGCGTGCACCTTCAATGCAGACAGATCGCTTGACGACCTCCAGCCGTGGGCAGGCATCCACAAGCCGCCTCACCAGGCCGAAGAAGCTGTTCGGAAGGGCGTCGCCAGGCCACAACCGGACTATAAAGCTCTTCATGGCCTGATCGGCCGCCTTATGTAGCTCGACCATCTGCTTCAGCTGGTCGCTCATTGGCACCGGATGTTCGGCCTCAGCATACTGAGACCAGAACAGCTTCTCCGTCGAGCTTCCGTCCTCGGCCTGGTAAAATTGTGCGGCATCGGACACACTGCGGGGCAAATCTGCGAATGCTCCTGAAGAGCTCCGGATCCGGGTAAGTAATCGGTAATTTACTTTTACATGCTTGCTTTGCATATAGAAAGCCTTACCCGCCGCTATCTTCTTCATCGCGTCGATCTCTTGGAGGGCCTTTTGGGCTTCGGCCTTGGCACTTTTTACACTCTCGAGGGCCGCGGCAAGCTCAGACTCCCGCGTCTTGGAGTCAAGCTCCAACGCCTCGTGCTTCGCCACAAGAGCCTGGAGCTCTTGCTGCACCTCGCCCACCCGAGCCTCGTGCTTCTCTCGCTCGGTGCGCTCCTTGGCCGCTGTATCTTCGGCCTTGGTCAGCGCTTGCTTCAGGGTCGCCACCTCGGTCGTGGCCCCTGGCAAACATACAATGATCCTGTCATTTTGCAATCGCGTCCTTTTTATATATACATATCTATAGACGGGGTATTACTTACCCTTGTTCTCCTCGAGCTGCCTCTTGGCAAGGCCGAGCTCTTTCTTGGACCCCTCGAGGTCCTGCTTCAGTACGGCGACCTCCGCAGTTAGTGCGGCGGACGCCAGCAGCGAAGCCTGCATATGCATATTGACATACTTATATTAGACTCCTGCGATATTATTTGATCCTCTGTTCGGCTTTTCTTTGTGAACACCGAACAAAGCATCAGGGGCTACTGTCTATGCGGTAATATTTCTACTACATTTTAAAACACTTACCTCGAAGCCTGTTAGAAGGCTGGCACAGGCTTCAGTCAATCCGCTCTTGGCGGACTGAACCTTCTGGATCACCGCACTCATGATAGTGCGGTGCTCCTCGTCGATGGAAGCGCTGCGAAGCGCTTCCAGCAGATTGTCCGGCGCCTCTGGATGGACAGAGGTCACCGGCACAGGCGTCTTGCCCCTCTTAGAAGGAGGCCGCCTGCCCGAGCCCGGAACCGCTGGAGGGTCCGGCGCGGTGTTCGGCTGAGGGCCGAACTCGGAGCTCTCGGGGGCCCCGTCCCCTCGGCTCCCGGAGTCCGGAAGGTCGCCTTGAGGCGCCTCCGGGACTGTCTCCCCTTGATCCGGTGCCTCCTGATACAACACCTCAGCGTCGTCGGCAGGATGAGGGGAGGTGGCGGTCGGGACTGGATCGCTATCCATGTCCGACGAGCCCAAGGAGCCGTCCGATGATACCTCGATATTGGCTCGTGGCGGCCTGCATAATTATGTTCGGCGTTAGGGAAAGCAGTGCGACAAAGGAATCCTATGAGTTACTTGGTATCCGAATACTTACGATCTCCCCGGGGGCTTGACCCTGGGCAACCACTCGTCTTCGCCTTCGTCGGCGGCGGTGGAACTGTCCGGAAGGAGAGTCCTTCCCTTCTTGGACCCTCTGGCCTCCCCGGTTGGGGCGGCCTTCCTTTTCTGTCTCCCCAGTCGGTGGGGGAGCATCTTCTTCTTCTTCCTCGTCTTCGGGGGAAGAGTGCCGCAGAGTCATCGGACGGTGAGTCCGACGACGCCTGGTGTCGGGAACTCTTTCGAGTTCCCTTGGCCTTCTTGGTCTTCTCCGGCACCTTATAAGGGGCCGGAGTCAACATCTTCGCCAGAAGAGCGTCTGCGGGGCCTTCGAGCAAGGAGCCGGACAGTCGATCTGTCCGGCCATCTTCTGCCAGTCCTGTCAAAGGTACGGGAGTTTAGATCCCGCATAGAGTCAATCTATATAAAAATAAGTATCCTGTGAAAGGTAAAGCAGCTTACCGCACTGGCTTGGCGCTTCGCGCTGAATCCGTGATCCTCAGTAATAGGGGGGGACCTCGGCACTTTTGAACAGCACCCTCCAGGCGTCTTCATGAGTCGTGTCGAAGAGCCTGTTCAGAGTTCGGTGCTGCGCCGGATTGAACTCCCACAAGTGAACTCCCGTTGTTGGCACGGGAGTATCCGGCGGATGAGCATAACTGGACTATGTTGACAAGCTTGAGCTTCTTGTCCACCATGTTTTGAATACATGTTTGGAGTCCGGTCAGCTCTTTCGAACTACCCCAGGACAGGCCCTTCTCTTTCCAGGAGGTGAGCCGCATGGGGATGCCAGATCGGAACTCGGGGGCCGCTACCCATGCGGGGTCGCGCGGCTCGGTGATATAGAACCACCCCGATTGCCACCCCTTTATGGTTTCCACAAAGGAGCCCTCGAGCCATGTTATGTTGGGCATCTTGCCCACCATGGCGCCTCCGCACTCCGCCTGGCGGCCGCCCACCACCTTCGGCTTGACATTGAAGGTCTTCAGCCATAAGCCGAAGTGGGGCTTGATGCGGAGGAAGGCCTCGCACACGACGATAAACGCCGAGATGTTGAGGATGAAGTTCGGGGCCAGATCATGGAAATCCAGGCCGTAATAAAACATGAGCCCCCGGACGAAGGGATGGAGAGGGAATCCCAGTCCGCGGAGGAAATGGGTGAGGAATACTACCCTCTCATGGGGCCTGGGGGTGGGGATGAGCTGCCCCTCATCTGGGAGCCGGTGCGCGATGTCGTCGGGCAGGTATCCGGCTCTCCTCAGTTTCTTGATGTCTCCCTCCGTGACGGAGGAGACCATCCACTTGCCTCCCGCTCCGGACATGATTGGAGAAGGTCGAGGTGGGAAGTGCGGACTTGGGCGCTAGAGCTCGAGTGTGCGAAAACGGATGGGCAAGGGAGGAAGAAGGCGTGGATAGAAAGGTGAATCCTTATCCCTTTATATGGGCGGACGAAGCTAAGCGTCCCCACTTGCCTGGTAAAACTCGCTTATCCCCCAAGCGCCGCAATTGATGGCGCGGTTGGGTTACCCACGCCCGTATTGATGAGAATCCCGTAATAAGGGGACACGATCTCTGCTTTGACAAGACGTGTCGAAAAATTGCCTCGCGTTATGTGCGGGGCTGGTTAAAAGAAACGGTTCGAATAATCACCGGGCCATGACATAACGTCATGCTGCCAAAACAAGCCAGCAAATTAGATCTGCGAAAATATTATTCTCTCTACGGTGGAATGTGGAACTTATTTTGCAGGGTCGGACACTATCCTCGTATTCAAATTCTTCTGTGATGTATTCGGAGAAGGAACCCGCCTTGCAATGCCGAAGACAATACTGCGCGCCGGACTCATCGTCATTGAAGCCTGGTTCAGGGGCTACTGAGGGAGTCCTGGATTAGGGGGTCTCCGGACAGCCGGACTATCTCCATTGGCCGGACTGTTAGACTATGAAGATACAAGATTGAAGACTTCGTCTCGTGTCCGGATGGGACTCTACTTGGCGTGGAAGGCAAGCTAGGCAATACGTATATGGATATCTCCTCCTTTGTAACCGACCTTGTGTAACCCTAACCCTCTCCGGTGTCTATATAAACCGAAGGGTTTTAGTCCGTAGGACAACAATCACAACATACAATCATACCATAGGCTAGCTTCTAGGGTTTAGCCTCTCTGATCTCGTGGTAGATCTACTCTTGTACTACCCATATCATCAATATTAATCAAGCAGGACGTAGGGTTTTACCTCCATCAAGAGGGCCCGAACCTGGGTAAAACATCGTGTCCCCTGCCTCCTGTTACCATCCGGCCTAGACGCACAGTTCGGGACCCCCTACCCGAGATCCGCCGGTTTTGACACCGACAGGCTCTATTGAGCATCGAACTGGGTAGATAACCCTAATGATTAACGGTCGAACTGCCCAAGGGTGCCTGGCCACTCTTCTATAATTGCCAAGGACCTTACGATAAGTCCGGTTAGCTTTATGATTGTCTATTACAATTATATACTTGTTTTTAAAATGATCCGGCCAGCAAGCCACCCCAAAGCCATCATCACTTGACGGGGGACTCCGATCTGCCACCGGGTTAGATGTGGGGAGAGCGAGACGCATCCGCTCGAGCCTCTGGCCGGTATACTGCATCCGTGGATAACACCGAGGTGGTTTCCTGAACTGATTCTCCAGCACAGAGATTGTGCGGGAAATTCTGTAGCGACACGGACACCTTAAGGGTAATTCCCTTCGGCTCAATAGAGAACATGTGGTGGCTTCCCCATGGAGACTGAATGACGGTTCCCTGCTTAAAATTTGTCTTGAAATACAGCCGACAGCCATTCGGGTAACCTCATTGGCTTTGAATCAAGCGACAGCCCCTTCAAAAAGGACGAGCGCCAAATGTGCAGCGACCTCATAATTGGAGGCAAAACAGGTCATCTGGTTTGGAGAGCAGATTAAACGTGCTTCCATCATGAGGTAGCATTGCGATATGTCCATTTTGCATCATGCTTTTATATCGATATTTATTGCATTTATGGGCTGTTATTACACATTATTCACAATACTTATGCCTATTCTCTCTTATTTTACAAGGTTTACATAAAGAAGGGAGAATGCGGCAGCTTGGGAATTCTGGGCTGGAAAAGGAGCAAATATTAGAGACCTATTCTACAGAGCTCCAAAAGTCCTGAAACTTCACGGAAGACATTTTCAGAATATATAAAAAATATTGATCACAAGAAGTTCACCAGGGGGGCCACACCCTACCAATGAGGGTGGGGGCGCACCCTACCCCCTGGTCGCGCCCCACTACATCGTGGGCCCCCTGGTGGCCCTCCGATGGCCATCTTCTGCTATATGGAGTCTTTCAATGAGGAAAAAATCATAAGCCATCTCCTCGGACGAAACTCCGCCGCCACGAGGCGGAACCTTGGTGGATCCAATCTAGGGCTCCGGCAGAGCTGTTCTGCCGGGGAAACTTCCCTCCGGGAGGTGGAAATCATCGCCATCATCATCACCAACTCTCCTCTCATCGGGAGAGGGCAATCTCCATCAACAAATTCTCCAGCACCATCTCCTCTCAAAACCCTAGTTCATCTCTTGTATCCAATTCTTGTCTCCAAGTCCGGGATTGGTACTAGTAGGTTGCTAGTAGTGTTAATTACTCCTTGTAGTTGATGCTAGTTGGTTAATTTGGTGGAAGATCATATGTTTAGATCCTATATTCATATTAATACCCCTCTGATTATGAACATGATTACGCTTTGTGAGTAGTTATGTTTGTTCCTGAGGACATGGGAGAAGTATTGCTATTAGTAGTCATGTGAATTTGGTATTCGTTCAATATTTTGAAGAGATGTATGTTGTCTCTCCTCTAGTGGTGTTATGTGAACGTCGACTACATAACACTTCACCATTATTTGGGCCCCGAGAAAGGAATTGGGAAGTAATAAGTAGATGATGGGTTGCTAGAGTGACAGAAGCTTAAACCCTAGTTTATGCGTTGCTTCGTAAGGGGCTTATTTGGATCCATATGTTTCATGCTATAGTTAGGTTTACCTTAATACTTCTGTTGTAGTTGCGGATGCTTGCAATAGAGGTTAATCATAAGTGGGATGCTAGTCCTAGTAAGGACAGTACCCAAGTACCGGTCTACCCACATACTAAATTATCAGAGTACCGAACGCGAATCATATGAACGTGATGAAAACTAGCTTGACGATAATTCCCATGTGTCCTCGGGAGCGCTTTTCTCTATATAAGAGTTTTTCCAGGCTTGTCCTTTGCTACAAAAAGTCTTGGGCCACCTTGCTGCACTTTATTTACTTTTGTTACTTGTTGCTCGTTACAAATTATCCTATCACAAAACTATCTGTTACCACTTATTTCAGTACTTGCAGAGAATACCTTGCTGGAAACCGCTTATCATTTCCTCCTGCTCCTCGTTAGGTTCAACACTCTTACCTATCGAAAGGACTACGATAGATCCCCTATACTTGTGGGTCATCAAGGCTCTTTTCTGGCGCCATTGCCGGGGAGTGAAGCGCCTTTGGTAGGTGGAATTTGGTAAGGAAAATTTATATAGTGTGCTAAAATTTACTGTCACTTGTTACTATGGAAAGTAATCCTCTGAGGGGCTTGTTCGGGGTATCTTCACAATGACCAGTAGATCAAAGAGTTGCTCCTCAACCTACTGAACCTACTGAAAATGAAAATGTCTGCGTTGAAATTCCTTCGGGTATGATAGAAAAACTGCTAGCTAATCCTTTTGCAGGAGATGGAACATTACATCCTGATGAGAACCTAATATATGTGGATGAAGTTTGTGGATTATTTAAGCTTGCAGGTATACCCGGAGATGTTGTGAAGAAGAAGGTCTTCCCTTTATCTTTGAAGGTAGATGCATTGACATGGTATAGGCTATGTGATGATATGTGGTCATGGAACTACAAACGATTGAAATTGGAATTTCATCAGAAGTTTTATCCTATGCATCTTGTTCATCGTGATCGCAATTATATATATAAGTTTTGGCCTCGCAAAGGAGAAAGCATCGCTCAAGCTTGGGGGAGGCTTAAAATAATGTTATATTCATGCCCCAATCATGAGCTCTCAAGAGAAATGATTATTCAAGATTTTTATGCTCAGCTTTCTGATAGCAATCACACCATGCTCGATACTTCTTGTGCTGGCTCTTTTATGATGAAGACTATTGAATTCAAATGGGATTTGTTGGAAAGAATTAAACGCAACTCTGAAGATTAGGACCTCGACGAAGGTAAGGAGTCAGGTATAACACCTAAGTTTGATTGTGTTAAATCTTTTATGGATACCGATGCTTTCCGTAAATTTAGCACTAAATATGGAGTTGACTCTGAGATAGTAGCTTCTTTCTGTGAATATTTTGCGACTTATGTTGATCTCCCTAGGGAGAAGTGGTTTAAATATCACCCTCCGATAGAAGTAAAAGTAGCTGCACCTATTAAAGTTGAAGAAAAGACTATCGCTTATAATGATCCTGTTGTTCCTACTGCTTATGTTGAGAAACCACCTTTTCCTGTTAGGATAAAAGATCATGCTAAAGCTTCAACTGTGGTTCGTAAAAGCAATATTAGAATGTATACACCTCCTGAGCAAGTTAAAGTTGAACCTAATATTGCTATTGCTAAAGATCTTTTGGCTGATAATATTGATGGGCATGTTATTTATTTCTGTGATGAAACTACTAGAATTGCTAAACCTTGTGCTAAAGATAAACCTAGACCTATGGTAGGCATGCCCGTTATTTCTATTAAACTAGGAGATCATTGTTATCATGGCTTATATGATATGGGTGCCAGTGCTAGTGCAATACTATTGACCTATATAGAGAAATTATGCATGATATTGCACCTGTTGAGTTATAAGATATTGATGTCACAATTAAACTTGCCAATAGAGATACTATTTCACCAATGGGAATTGTTAGAGATGTTGAAGTCTTGTGTGGGAAAACTAAATATCCTGCTGATTTTCTTGTTCTTGGTTCCCCACAAGATAGCTTTTGTCCCATTATATTTGGAAGACCCTTCTTAAACACTGATAATGCTAAGATAGATTGCAAAAAGGATGTTGTTACTATCAGTTTAGATGATATGTCTCATGAATTTAATTTCTCTAAATTTAGTAGACAACACCGTGAAGAAGAATTACCTAGTAAGGATGAAATTATTGGTCTTGCTTCTATTGTCGTACCTCCTAGTGATCCTTTAGAACAATATCTGCTAGACCATGAAAATGATATGTTTATGAATGAAAGAAGGCAAATAAATGAAGTATTCTTTAAACAGGAACCTATTCTGAAACACAATTTGTCTGTTGAAATCCTAGGGGATCCTCCTCCACCCAGGGGTGATCCCGTGTTTGAACTTAAACCATTGCCTGATACTCTTAAATATGCTTATCTTGATGAGTAAAAGATATATCCTGTTATTATTAGTGCTAACCTTTCAAAGCATGAGGAAGAGGGATTATTGAAAACTCTAAAGAAGCACTGTGTTGCTATTGGGTATACGCTTGATGATCTTAAGGGAATTAGTCCCACTCTATGTCAACATAAACTAAATTTGGAAGAAGATGCTAAACCAGTTCGTGATCATCAACGACGGTTGAATCCTAAAATGAAAGAAGTGGTAAGAAAGGAAATACTAAAGCTCCTTGAGGCAGGTATAATATATCCCGTTGCTGATAGTCAGTGGGTAAGTCCTATCCATTGTGTCCCTAAGAAGGGAGGTATTACTGTCGTTCCTAATTATAAATATGAATTGATTCCTCAAAGAACTATTACAGGTTATAGGATGCTAATTGATTTCCGCAAATTAAATAAGGCCACTAAAAAGGATCATTACCCCTTACCTTTTATCGATCAAAAGCTAGAAAGATTATCTAAACATTCACATTTTTGCTTTCTAGATGGTCATTCTGGTTTCTCTCAAATACCTGTGTCAGCCAAGGATCAATCAAAGACTACTTTTACTTGCCCTTTTGGTACTTTTGCTTATAGACGTATGCCTTTTGGTTTATGTAATGCACCTTCTACCTTTCAAAGATGCATGATGGCTATATTCTCTAACTTCTGTCAAAAAATTTGTGAGGTTTTCATGGACGATTTCTCCGTCTATGGATCTTCTTTCGATGATTGCTTGAGCAACCTTGATCGAGTTTTGCAAAGATGTGAAGAAACTAATCTTGTCTTGAATTGGTAAAAGTGCCACTTTATGGTTAATGAAGGTATTGTCTTGGGGCATAGAGTTAATGAAAGAGGTATTGAAGTTGATAAAGCCAAGGTTGATGCTATTGAAAAGATGCCATGCCCCAAGGACATCAAAGGTATAAGAAGTTTCCTTGGTCATGCCGGATTTTATAGGAGGTTCATTAAGGACTTCTCAAAAATTTCTCGGCCTCTGACTAATTTATTACAAAAAGATATACCATTTGTCTTTGATGATGATTGTGTATAAGCATTTGAAATACTTAAGAAAACATTGATCTCTACACCTATTGTTCAGCCACCTGATTGGAATTTACCCTTTGAAATTATGTGTGATGCTAGTGATTATGCTGTAGGTGCTGTTCTAGGGCAAAGAGTTGATAAGAAATTAAACGTTATTCAATATGCTTGTAAAACCATAGACAATTCTCAAAGAAATTATGCTACTACTGAAAAAGAATTTTTAGCAGTTGTATTTGCTTGTGATAAGTTCAGACCTTATATTGTTGATTCTAATGTAACTATTCACACTGATCATGCTAATATCTTATGGAAAAGAAAGATGCTAAACCTAGACTTATTAGATGGGTTTTCTTGCTACAAGAATTTGACTTACATATTGTTGATAGAAATGGGGCTGAGAACCCCGTTGCAGACAACTTGTCTAGGTTAGAAAATGTGCTTGATGACCCACTACCTATTGATGATAGCTTTCCTGATGAGCAATGAAATGTCATAAATGCTTCTCATACTGCTCCATTGTATGCTGATTATGCTAATTACATTGTTGCCAAATTCATACCACCTAGTTTCACATACTAGCAAAAGAAAAATGTCTTCTATGATTTGAGACAATACTTTTGGGATGACCCACATCTTTATAAAGAAGGAGTAGATGGTGTTATTAGACGTTGTGTACCTGAGCATGAACAGGAACAGATCCTATGCAAGTGTCACTCCAAAGCTTATGCTGGAGATAAAAGTACACATAAGGTATTGCAATCTGGTTTTTATTGGCCTACTCTCTTCAAAGATGCCCGTAAGTTTATCTTATCTTGTGATGAATGTCAAAGAATTGGTAATATTAGTAGACGTCAAGAAATGCCTATGAACTATTCACTCGTTATTGAACCATTTGATGTTTGGGCTTTGACTATATGGGACCTTTTCCTGCCTCTAATGGTTATACACATATTTTAGTTGATGTTGATTACGTTATTAACTGGGTAGAAGCTATTCCAACTAGTAGTGCTGATCATAACACTTCCATTAAAATTCTTAAAGAACTTATTTTTCCAAGATTTGGAATCCCTAAATATTTAATGACTAATGGTGGTTCACATTTTATTCATTTGACTTTCCGTAAAATGTTTGCTAAGTATGATGTTAATCCTAGAATTGTGTCCCCTTATCACCCTCAGTCTAGTGGTCAAGTAGAATTGAGTAATAGAGAGCTTAAATTAATTTTGCAAAAGACTGTCAATAGGTCTAGAAAGAATTTGTCCAAGAAACTTGATGATGGATTATGGGCCTATAGAACTGCATATAAAAATCCTATGGGTATGTCTCCGTATAAAATTGTTTATGGAAAAGCATGTCACTTACCTCTTGAACTAGAACACAAGGCATATTGGGCTATTAAAGAGCTCAATTATGATTTTAAACTTGCCGGTGAGAAGAGGTTATTTGATATGAACTCACTCGATGAATGGAGAACCCAAGCCTACGAAAATGCCAAGTTGTTTAAAGAAAAAAATTAAAAGATGGCATGATAAAAGGATACAAAAGCGTGAGTTTAATGTACGTGATTATGTATTGCTATACAACTCCTGTTTAAGATTTTTTGCAGGAAAACTTCTCTCTAAATGGGAAGGTCCTTACGTTACCAAGGAGGTCTATCATTCCGGTGCCATAAAAATTAACAACTTTGAAGGCACAAATCCAAAGGTGGTGAACGGTCAAAGAATCAAACATTATATCTCAGGTAATCCCATAAATGTTGAAACCAATGTTATTGAAACCGTTACACCGGAGGAATACATAAGGTGAACCTTCCGGAACGTTTCAGACTCCGAAAAGGAATAGGTATGTGATGTGGTAAGTAAACCGACTCCAAAAGAGTTTTAAAGGCAATATTTCTTCGTTTTTTTGGAATATTTAGAAAAATAGAAAAATAAGAAGCAGCCCGGGAAGGACACGAGGCCTCCACGAGGGTGGAGGGCGCGCCCTACCCTACGGGGTGCGCCCCCTACCTCGTGGGCACCTCGTGCGCTCTCCGGACTCCAGTTTCTTACACGACACATATTTTGGTCGGTAAAAATTCATTATATAATCACCCGAAGGTTTTGACTCCTGTATCACACAAATATCCTCTGGTCTTGTTTCGAGCTATTTCCCGTCATGGTCGTGAAGGCCAGGCATCATGTCGTCCCCCTCCTCCAACAATGGTGATAATGATGCTTGGCTAATGATGATAGAGCTGAAGAGGGAAGAACCCATGGAGATCAACAAGGATGAAGGTATCAAGAAGGCCACGGAGGATCATGCTCCGGCAGCAGAAGACATCCTTCAACTTGATCACAATCTTCTTACCCCACCTGAGATTCAAGCTTTCAAGATGATTGAGTTAGCTCGTATACAGAACAAGTATCTCACACATGAAAATATTTTGTTGAAGGAGCATATTGTTGCACTCAAGGGCATTATCCACAAGCTGGAGGACCTCTTACGCTCGATGTGTGACTATCCATCATCATCTCCATCTTCTCCACCAACAAAGAAGAATTGAGCATCAGGTATGGGCACTCCCCTTGGCAACTGCCAATCTTGGGGGAGTGCCCCGGTATCGTATCACCATCACTTTTATCTTTACCATTTTTCTTAGTTTGATCCTTTTGGTAATATCTTGATCTAGTAGATTAAAGTTTATGGCATGATCTAGTTTTGAGTTTTGCTTTACGATCCCTCTATGTAATCGAGTCCGTGAGCTATATATAATAAAGATTAGTGTTGAGTCAAGGGCTTGATTATTTTGCCATGATCCAAAGTGAATAAAAGAAAAAAGAAAGAATAAAAAAGGAAGCAAAGAGATCATATGGATCTTATGGAGAGTAATGAGCTCACATAGAAAAAGTATGATGAATAAAAGTTGTTGAGAGTTGATGAACATAGTTTTGGTCATCGTTGCAATTAATAGGAAGTAATAAAGATAGAGAGGTCTTCACATATAAGTATACTATCTTGGACATCTTTTATGATTGTGAGCACTCATTAAAATATGACATGCTAAAGAGTTGACATTGGACAAGGAAGACAACGTAATGGGTTATGTTTTCTTACATCTGAGATAAATTATATTGTCATGGATCATCCAACATGGTTGAGCTTCCCTCCCACCCTCCATGCTAGCCAAATTCATCGCACCAAGTAGAGATACTACTTGTGCTTCCAAATACCCTTAAAGTTGTTTTGCCATGAGAGTCCACCATACCTACCTATGGATTGAGTAAGATCCTCCAAGTAAGTTGTCATCGGTGCAAGCAACAAAAAATGCTCTCTAAATATGTATGACTTATTAGTGTGGGAGAAAATAAGCTTTATACGATCGTGTGATATGGAAGAAATAAAAGCGACAAACTGCATAATAAAGGTCCATATCACAAGTGGCAATATAAAGTGACATTCATTCGCATTAAGATTGTGGGCATCCAACCATAAAAGTGCATGACAACCTTTGCTTCCCTCTGCGAAGGGCCTATCTTTTACTTTTATCTCTTACCTGGCATAAGAGTCATGGTGATCTTCACTTTCCTTTTTACATTTTATCCTTTGGCAAGCACAGTATGTTGGAAAGATCCTGGTATATATGGCTAATTGGATGTGAGTTTTCATGAACTATTATTGTTGACATTACCCTTGAGGTAAAACATTGGGAGGCAAAACTATAAGCCCCTATCTTTCTCCGTGTCCGATTAAAACTCCATAACCACAAGCATTGCGTGAGTGTCAGCAATTGTGAAAGACTATATGATAGTTGAGTATGTGGACTTGCTGAAAAGGTCTTATGTATTGACTCTTTCCAATGTTATGATAAATTGCAATTCCTCCAATGACTGAGATTATAGTTTGTTAGTTTTCAATGAAGTTTACGATTCATACTTTAAATTGTGATTGAATTATTACTCTAGCATAAGAAATCATATGACAAGAATTATGTAAGTTGCTGTTCTAAGAATGATCATAATGCCCTCATGTCCGTATTTTACTTTTTTCGACACCTCTATCTCCAAACATGAGAACATATTTTTCGATTTCGTCTTTCGCTTCAGGACAAGCGAGGTCTAAGCTTGGGGGAGTTGATACGTCCATTTTGCATCATGCTTTTATATCGATATTTATTGCATTATGGGCTGTTATTACACATTATGTCACAATACTTATGCCTATTCTCTCTTATTTTACAAGGTTTACATAAATAGGGAGATTGCCGGCAGCTGGGATTCTAGGCTGGAAAAGGAGCAAGTATTAGAGTCCTATTCTGCATAGCTCCAAAAGTCCTGAAACTTCACGAAAGACGTTTTCAGAATATATAAAAAATACTGAGTGCAAGAAGTTCGCCAGGGGGACACACCCTGCCCACGAGGGTGGAGGGCGCTCCCTACCCCCCTGGGCGCGCCCCCTACCTCGTGGGCCCCCTAGTGGCCCTTCGATGGCCATCTTCTGCTATATGGAGTGTTTCGATGAGGAAAAAATCATAAACCATCTCCTCGGATGAAACTCCGCTGCCACGAGACGGAACCTTGGCGGATCCAATCTAGGGCTCCGGCGGAGCTGTTCTACGAGGGAAACTTCCCTCCGGGAGGGGGAAATCATCGCCATCGTCGTCACCAACGCTCCTCTCATCGGGAGAGGGCAATCTCCATCAACATCTTCTCTAGCACCATATCCTCTCAAAACAATAGTTCATCTCTTGTATCCAATTCTTGTCTCCAAGTCCGGGATTGGTACTAGTAGGTTGCTAGTAGTGTTAATAAGTCCTTGTAGTTAATGCTAGTTGGTTTATTTGGTGGAAGATCATATGTTCGGATCCTATATGCATATTAATACCCCTCTGATTATGAACATGATTATGCTTTGTGAGTAGTTACGTTTGTTCCTGAGGACATGGGAGAAGTCTTGCTATTAGCAGTCATGTGAATTTGGTATTCGTTCGATATTTTTATGAGATGTATGTTGTCTCTCCTCTTGTGGTTTAATGTGAACGTCGACTACGTAACACTTCACCATTATTTGGACCTAGAGGAAGGCATTGGGAAGTAATAACTAGATGATGGGTTGCT
The DNA here is from genome assembly GCF_018294505.1 of Triticum aestivum. Lineage (NCBI taxonomy): Eukaryota > Viridiplantae > Streptophyta > Magnoliopsida > Poales > Poaceae > Triticum > Triticum aestivum. Next base: position 321,663,901 of record NC_057797.1, read on the forward strand.
AGAGTGACAGAAGCTTAAACCGTAGTTTAAGCGTTGCTTCGTAAGGGGCTGATTTGGATCCATATGTTTCATGCTATGGTTAGGTTTACCTTAATACTTTTGTTGTAGTTGCGGATGCTTGCAATAGAGGTTAATCATAAGTGGGATGCTTGTCCAAGTAAGGATAGTACCCAAGCACCGGTCCACCCACATACCAAATTATCAAAGTACCGAACGCGAATCATATGAACATGATGAAAACTAGCTTGACGATAATTCCCATGTGTCATCGGGAGCGCGTTTCTCTATATAAGAGTTTGTCCAGGCTTGTCCTTTGCTACAAAAAGGATTGGGCCACCTTGTTGCACTTTATTTACTTTTGTTACTTGTTGCTCGTTACAAATTATCCTATCACAAAACTATCTGTTACCACTTATTTCAGTACTTGCAGAGAATACCTTGCTGGAAACCGCTTATCATTTCCTTCTGCTCCTCGGTGGGTTCGACACTCTTACTTATCGAACCGTATATGATAGATGCCCTATACTTGTGGGTCATCACACCGCACCCTGATGGGTGTGGTGGTTGAGAAGGTTCAGTCCCCCAAGAGCGGGCTGAACGAAGCCTTCACCAGCCTGCTAACAGGCTTCGAAGTATGCGATGTAACATCTGAGCCGCTTTACATATATGAAAAATATGCACGTGTATAGATAGTAGCCCCTGAGACTCTCTTCGGTGTTGAAAAAACGATCGAATAGAGGATCAAGTAACAATTGCAGGAGGTAACGTACTTGTGTATTGGTAAACAGGCTTCCCTGTTGGTGGTGACTGCCAAGGCCATTGAAGTCTTCGAACTCAAGCGGAAGTTGAAGCTGGCTGATGATAATATCGACCGCATTAACAAGCGGTTCGATGAGGCACAAGGTATGTTCTAAAAGATTGTTTTACGTGCCTCGTTTTCAAATGTGGAGCTCATGCGTCACCATGAATATGATTATAGGCAGCGTGGCTAAGGTCGAGACCCTCAAGAGGACCCTTGCGCAGGCCAAAGAGCAGGCGAGGGCGAGCAAAGCGGCCGCAGACAAAGCGGCTACAGACTTAGAGGCCGAGTAGGTCGTCTGCCACCAGTATGAGGAGAGGGTAACCGAGGTGGAGCAAGAGCTCAAGGACGCCGCCAACAGGCAAAGGAGGCGCGGACCGAGTCCTATGCGGCTCGCGAGGAGATCCGGCAGGCCGAACAGATAGCGGCTGGTAAGCCCTTTCTTTAGTAGAGTAAATTTGGCAGTCATAAATATGCCTTGCTCACTCGACTATGGAGTTCTCCAAATGCCTTTGCAGATCTTTCGAAGAGCATTGCCAACGCCACACCGTTTTCCCGGGCCCAAGAGGGAAGCACGACGGAGAAGCTCTTCTGGTCACAGTACTTGGCACCAGACCATCCAGCGCTGTTGAACAACTAGATGATGCAGCTGGCGGAGCTGCATAGGATGTCCGGCTTGGCCATGAAGGACATCATAGTCTGGCTGTAGCCAGCCGAACCTATTCCTAGCAGCTATTTCATCCTGGTGAAGTGACTCGCTGATGCCCTGCCCCGAGTCGAAGCTGTAAAGCGCTCGGCGTGCATAGAGGGTGCATGGATGGCCTTTTCCCATGTCAAGATGCACTGGGTGAAGATGAAGGCCATCGTCGTGGCGACCGAGGACCCACCCGAAGGCAAGGACCACTACAAGCTGGAGCGATATTTCGACGAAGTCCTGGAGGGTGCCCGGATAGTAGAGGCCCAATGCTCAAAGGATACCATGTTCAAGTAGATGTATCAGGGTTGTCCAAACCTTGTTTTGTGAACCAAGGCTTTGTAATATATGTATGCCTTTATCTGAAATTACTTTCCTCCTATGCAGCCATTTTAAATTCTGAGAGTTTACCAGTCTTCAGCTTCAGCCCCCACGTAGATGCTACGTGGGTGTTCGGAACAACGCAAGATCACACTTGACCCAACGTCTTGGTCCGTAAAGGAGGTGTCTGCGCTGTGAACCAGGCAATCAGACTATGCGGCTTTATCACTTTCACTTAGCCATACGAGTTTGACAATGGGACTAAGAACTAGCCCCTGGTGTGTATGCGGCTATCTGAACTATTATGTCGTAGGCACGCGACTGGACGAAGGCCAGTCCTTCGTATAATACGGAAGAAATCGCAAGAGATTGCTAGTAGGTCGCTGAATCTCTGACCAGCTCTCGCCTTATCATGACAGTTAGTTTTCTGCCTTCTCTACTGAGGTGTTTGACCGGACGAAACAGAAACAAAATTGCAGTAGTTCTCCCTTTACTACCCTAGCCGAACGAGTGGAACATAAGGTAGTAATCACAGGAGCCAGGCAACCCAACTATTGACCAAAGTCATGATTCAGAGCTGATGCATATAATGCAAAATTCGAGACGCCGAAGTATTCTTAAAAGTGTTTGGGCTTTTTGAAAAAATATGTGTGGCCGAATAGAACCCTGGGCGTTTAGGCCGTACCAAAATACGTGTATGGCAATCTTAGCACAAAGGAGGAATACAGATTATGAAATAAACCGATGCCGAACATGGGTTGGTGAAAAAAAACTGTTTCCATTATAATCTATTTGATATGTCAAAACATGCTATTACAAATAATGCCATAATCATCAGGGCTATTTTACATGCTGTGAATTTGTAAACAGGGCCTAAGAAGAGAAAGGTACGCTTGAATATCCCTGGGACACCCTGCCGCACGTCTGTGCTGCTTTTTGCCTTGGTGCGAGATTCTTTGAGAGGAGTAATCGACGATCGTCTATGTAAAAGGGGCCTATGAAAGGGGCCTGTCAGTGTCAAAACCGGCAGATCTCGGGTAGGGGGTCCCGAACTGTGCGTCTAGGCTGGATGGTAACAGGAAGCAGGTGACACGATGTTTTACCCAGGTTCGAGCCCTCTTGATGGAGGTAAAACCCTACGTCCTACTTGATTAATATTGATGATATGGGTAGTACAAGAGTAGATCTACCGCGAGATCAGAGAGGCTAAACCCTAGAAGCTAGCCTATGGTATGATTGTATGTTATGGTTGTTGTCCTACAGACTAAAACCCTTCGGTTTATATAGACACCGGAGAGGGTTAGGGTTACACAAGGTCAGTTACAAAGGAGGAGATATCCATATCCGTATTGCCTAGCTTGCCTTCCACGCCAAGTAGAGTTCCATCCGGACACAAGACGAAGTCTTCAATCTTGTAACTTCATAGGCTAAGAGTCCGGCCAATGGAGATAGTCCGGCTGTCCGGAGACCCCCTAACCCAGGACTCCCTCAGTAGCCCCTGAACCAGGCTTCAATGACGATGAGTCCGGCGCGCAGTGTTGTCTTCGGCATTGCAAGCCAGGTTCATTCTCCGAATACATCACATAAGAATTTGAATACGAGGATAGTGTCCGACCCTGCAAAATAAGTTCCACATTCCACTGCAAAGAGAATGATATTTTCGTAGAACTAATTTGCTGACTTGTTTTGGCAGCATGACGTTATGTCATGGCCCAGTGTTTATTTGAACCGTTTCTTTTAACCAGCTCCACACATAACGCGAGGCGGTTTCTTGACACGTCTTGCCAAAGCGGAGATCGTGTTCCCCCAATTACGGGATTCTCATTAATGCGATCGTGGGTAACCCAACCGTGTCTAGGACTCCTAGATTATAGGCAAGTCCTAAACGGCTACGGAGAGGACGCTTGATATTCACCCTCTTTATAAAGGGATGACGTTTTCGCTTTTTCTCTCTCGTGCTCAATCAAACCCTTCTCCCGCCTCGAGTTCTAACACCCAAAGCCCAGGTTAGGTGCTCCGGATCTTCAATCATGTCCGGATCCAGCCTTCAGGGCTGATGGATGCCCTCCTTCGTTACGGAAGATGACATTAAGAAGTTGAGGGAGGCCAGATACCTGACCGCCGAGGTTTCGCATCGGCTGCCTGCTCGAGGGCAGATCGTCCCTACTCGCGAACCCAACGAGAACGTTGTGTTCGTCTCCCACTTCCTCCGAGGTCTAGGCCTCACTCTCGATCCTTTCATCAGGGGTTTGATGTTCTATTACGGGCTAGATTTCCACAATCTAGCACCGGACTCCTTTCTCCACATCTCATCATTTATTGTCGTGTGTGAGGCCTTCCTCCGTGTTACCCCTCACTTCAGCCTATGGCTCAAGACCTTTGAAGTAAAGCCGAAGATGATCAAGGGGCAACATGTAGCATGCAGAGGTGCATCAATAGGCAAGATGGCAGGACCTCCATGGCCGAAAGGTTCCTTTCTAGAGGTGTCCGAATTATGGCAACGGGAGTGGTTTTACATCACGGCTCCCAGAAGTAAGTGGGCAGCTGCCCCCGCTTTCCGCTCGGCCCCCCCCACCACAACTAATGTCATGGATTGGTAGAGGTCTGAGCTGGGGTCCAGCCAAGGACGTGCCTATACTGCAAAGACGCATCCAAGATCTCTTCGAGGGAGATTTCAGTTTGGCTGTGGTAATACAAGTTATGCTGGTTCGCCAATTCCAGCCTTGCAAATGCTGGCCCCTTCGCTTGTGGGAGTTCAACCCAGAGGGACCGCATGCCATTCAAAGTTTCCTCGGCCTGACGCACGAGGAGATGTACAAGTCATTCTTCGGACCTCAAGTAGAGTGCCCGGATATTACCGAGGACGTGGGTCGAAGCAGTAACCGCGCCGCCGAACAAGTAAGAAATCCTCTGGCCGAACACACTGTCTTTTATTCGTCACGAAGTTATTTCTAAGAGTTCGCTTTTTGACCAGGACAGGCTAACAAAGGCGAAGATGATTCGGTGTATGGCCCCCCTCCCTGAGGGTTTGGAAAATCCGGTATTGGAAAAGATGCTCGAGGTCGCACCTTGCCCGGAGCCCTCGAAGGAAGATACCGGGGGAGATAATACGGGCGGATGCGGGCCCCCATCTCTGCCCGTTCCAACCGAGGGAATGAGCGTCTCCACAAAGGAGGACAACCGAGGGAGGAAAAGGACTACTTCCGAGGATCCGGAAGCTGAAGCCTCCAAACGGGAGAAGAAGTCTCCCACAGAAGGTCCTGCCTCGGGGGGTGCTTTTGCCGCACAAAGTCCGCGGGGGGATTAGCCCTCCAACGAGTCGTAAGTCCAAAAATACTTTAATAGTAAAGGTATGCTATCTTTTTTCTGAGAAAATAACCACCGCATATATCTTGCAGTTCGGGCCTTAGCCCCTCTCAGATGAGCTCGTCTTCGAGGGATCTTCTTCCAGAGATGATGGAGAGCGAAACGCCTCCTCAGGACTCCTTCGCTCAAGAAGTGGGCGACCCCGAAGTGTCGTCACGGAGGGCCTCTCTGGATCCGGTGAGGCCAGAAGATAATCCCATAGATCCCTGAAGTCCCAAGCGTCCGGCTCCCGAAGAGAGCAGACAAAAGAGTCCGGCACCGTCTGGTGTGCGGTCGGACGTTCTGAGGGAGTTGGTGGGGCGAGCGGCCAATCTCAGAAGAACACCGTATGCTGATGGGTATGGTGATGGAGAGAATCTCGTCCGCCGAAAGCGGATTACATGAAGCCTTTATGAGTCTACTGACAGGCTTTGAGGTACGTGAGATAATATGTGATAGTACTATACATGTTAGGTGTGCCCTGTGTAGATAGAAGCCCCTGAGACTCTGGTTGTCGTCGAGAATAGCGGCGAACAGAGGATCATATTCCCAGGCAATAACCAGACTGCCCCTATGTGCAGGTGGTGGAAGCTCCGGTGGCTAGCCGGACTAGTGATTTTGCCAAATTAAAACGGCAACTGGATGCGGCAGACGCCGACATCGAGCTTGTTAACAAGAGGCTTGACGAGGCACAGGGTAAGTGTTATTATCTGGTGAACGTCACATAGTAAGAGAAGCATGATGCCAGTATCTTTAACATGTTGTGAGTGCAGATGGAGCTGCCACCGTGGAAACCTTGCGGGCAGAACTCGCCCGAGCCAAGGAACAAGCGAGGATTAGTAATGTCGCTGCTTTGAAGCTGGCCGAAGAATTGAAAGCCGAGAAGGCCGCACATTGCGAGAGCCAAGAGAAGATGGCCAAGATGGCCGTAGAATTAAAAGACACCGCCGACCGTTGCTGGGTCCTTGAAAGAGAAAACCGAGCGAAGGCAACGGACCTTGAGAAGGCCACGACAGCGGACAAAGACACCCATTCTGCTATGTGAGCAAAGAAGGAGGAGCTGCGGGAAGCCGGGGATATTGCGGCTGGGAAACCCTTCATGTTACGGAGGAAGTTCGGAGATCCACGGTATGCCCCTCTGGATCGGCTATGGAGTTCGGCAGATGCGTATATGGATTTGGCGGCGAGCGCTGCCGATGCGGCCAAGTACTTCCAAGGTCAGATAGATGGTGAAGTGGACAAACTGTTCTGGTCGCAATTCCACGTTCCAGAACGTCCGCTTTCATTGACTAACCAGCTAGCCGAATGGGCCGAACTGAATAGGTTGTCCGGACTTGCCATGAGGTCTGTTGTGGATAAGCTATGGCCGGAAAAGCCAAAGCCGAACAACTATTTCAGCTTAGTGCAGCAGTTCCTTGGTGCGGTGCCACGCATTGATGCGATGAAGAGGTCGGCGTGCATAGAAGGCTCGCGGATGACCCTTGCCCGTGTTAAAGCATACTGGGCAGAGATGGACGCTACCACTGTTGCGGCGCAGGGTTCGGCCATAGGCCGAGTGGCTGCCGAGCATTATTTCGAGGAGGTTCTCGAGGGTGCTCGTTTGATACAGGCCCAGTGCTCGAAGAATTTTATGTTTGAGTGATATGTATTCTCATTGTAAAAACAATGCTTTTATGAAGTTTTTATAATGCTATGTTTATACTTTTGCCTGAAAGTAGTATGATGCCTCATGTGCGGCCGTTTATGTATACATGTGTATAACCTAAAAGATTGCAGCCGTCGGCTTCAACCCCCATGCATATAATGCGGAGGTGCTCGCAAAAAATGCGTGTTCACACTTAACCCAACGTCTTGGTCCTATTAAGGAGGTGATAGAGTAGCGACCGAGGCAACCAGACTATAATGCTTTAACACTTTCACTTAGCCATAGGAGTTTGATAGTGGGGCTACTAGATAGCCCCTAGTGGCTCCGCACTCTCCCGATCGCGAGGTGCGTACATGCCTGGCCGGAAAACGGCCCTTCGTTAAGGCAGAGGAATTCTAACATTTCGATAGGTCATCGAGTGGTTGACCAGTCTCACACTATATCATGATAGTCATTTTCGGCTTTCTCTACTGAGGTGCTCGTTCAGATGAACCAGGGAACAATCGCAGTAGTTCTCCTGGTGCTACCTTAGCCTATAAAGAGGAACGTAAGGCACCAAAACACAGGAGCCGGGCAAACCCAACATTTGACCAAAGACAATGATTCGGAGCTGATGCATATAAGGCCAAACTCGCGACGCCGAATAGTCCCTAAGGTATTCGGTCTTTATGGTATAAACCGGGCCTAGATAGTGCCCTTCTTCAGAAACCCCTTGTGTCCAGGTACGTGCATTATTTTGACGTGGCCACATGCCAAGACATTAGCATCCTTCTCAACTGTGCTGAGAATTCGCTGGATATGTATCAACAAGAGATAGTAAAAAGGTTTACGCAGGGTCTTAATCTAAAAAGAATCCTTGGAGCGGGTCCCTGCTGCACGTCTGCGCCTGTGTCTCCATTTTGCCGTATCCTGGATGGGTGTAGCACGATGATCATCTGTAAAAGAGAGGAACTTAGGTGAAAAAGTTGTCGTGCAAAAGATAGTTTTTAAAAAACCCATGTATAATTCAAGATGAGTAAAAATTGCCACTTGTCTGCGCGCGTTGAGCCCCTTGTATTTGTAATAGGGGTGTGGCCATTGATCCGGTATGAATTACATATAGCTGCGCAGGACTCGTCTAACCGTGGCCGAGGTCTTGACGACCTGTTAAATGCTTTAGTTGGTGAGGCCGTTTTTAGTGTGCTGCTGCCAAGGCAGCCGCACTCTCTTCGGCGCGCAAAGATCGCTTAATACTTCCGTTTACTGTAATGATGCCACGTGGGCCGGGCATCTTGAGTGTGAGGGAAGCGTAGTGCGGTATTGCATTAAAGTGAGCGAAAGCTTCATGTCCGAGTAGTTCTTGATAACCACTTTGGAACAGAGTGATGTGGAAGGTTAAATGTTCGCTACGGAAGTTATCGGGGAAGCCGAATATAACCTTTAGTACTAGGGAGCCCGTGCAATGAGCCCCTAGGCCTGGCGTTACTCCTTTAAAGGTAGTATTGCTATGGAAAATTTTTGTTGGGTCTATCCCCATTTCGCGGATTGTATCCTGGTATATCAAGTTTGGACTGGTGCCACCGTCCATCAGGACTCGTGTGAAGTGGTATCCGTCAATTATTGGGTCTAATACCAAGGCAGCCCATCCTGCACGCCGGATACTTGCTGAGTAATCACGATGGTCGAAAGTGATCGGTTGAGACGACCAGTGGCAGGACTCCGCGGTGATAGGCCCTTCGGCATATTTTTCTGGGAGTGCCGTTTTGTTTCTTCCCTTGGTCACGTGTAACACGTTTACTGTTTTGACTTCTGGTGGAAATTTCTTTTGTTCCCCAGTGTCTTGCTTGAGAGGCTCATCCTCGTCTTCGCTTGGTGTATCTTCCCCCTTGTGTATGGCGTTGAGCTTGCCGGACTGCTTGAAGACCCAACATTCTCTGTGGGTATGATTAGTGGGTTTACCAGGGGTGCTATGGGTCTGACATATTTGGTCTAGAATTTTGTTTAGGCTAGACAGTTCATCTCTGGTGCCTTTAGAGGGCGGCTTTTGGTGACCTGGCCGAGAGCTTTTGAATCCGGCGTTTACTTCTGCACTCTTCGTGCTGTCTTCTTTATTCCGGCATTTGTTATTGTTGTTGCGCCCTGATTTCCCGTTTCCATCTCTAACTTCAGATGTACTGGGGTCGCTGGTGCTTCATCTAGCTAGCCAGTTGTCCTCACCCGCGCAAAAGCGGGTCATGAGGCTTGTTAATGATGCCATTGTTCTCGGCTTTTCTTGGCCGAGGTGTCTGGCAAGCCATTCGTCACGGACGCTATGCTTAAAAGCTGCCAAGGCTTCGGCGTCCGGACAGTCGACAATTTGGTTCTTTTTAGTAAGAAACCTGTTCCAAAGTTTTCGGGCTGACTCTCCGGGCTGTTGAGTTATATGACTCAAATCGTCCGCGTCCGGAGGTCGGACATAAGTCCCTTGAAAATTTGCCCGAAAAGCGTCTTCAAGCTCTTCCCAGCTTCTAATGGAGCTTTCGGGGAGGCTTTTAAGCCAGTGACGAGTTGGCCCTTTGAGCTTGAGGGGTAAGTACTTGATGGTGTGGAGATCATCTCCTCGAGCCATATGGATATGGAGGATATAGTCCTCAATCCAGACCCCAGGGTCTGTTGTTCCGTCGTATGCCTCTATGTTTACGGGTTTGAATCCCTCTAGAAATTCATGGTCTAGCACCTCATCGGTGAAACATAGGGGGTGTGCGGCACCCCTGTATCTGGGAGTACCGCATTGTTTGGATGTTTGTTGTGTTACATTGTACGCTGGGGCACGCTTGCGTGGTCCATAGATGGATCTGGTTGCGCCGTCCATTTGGTGCGAGCCCTCGTGTGGATCGCGTATTGTCTGGTGAGTGGCATTGTTTGCCGCTCTATGTTGGCCGTGAGGTCGTCTATCCGGCCAGGTGGCTGTTTTGATTTTTGGTTGTGGGGGGTCTGAGGCCTCCTCATCGAATCCAGGTAGCAACTTCCGCTTGGGTAGCTCTTGATGGGACGATTGTCGCCGTACTTCACTACAGTGTTGAGTACTTTACTCCATCTGATTTGGAGTGTGTCCTGTGCAGCCTTGAGCCTTTGCTTCTACTTTTTCAGACTCCTCGCGGTGGCAACAAGTCTTTGACTGGCGTTCCACTGCTCCGGGTGCCTGTCCGGCGTTATGTTGTCCGGACTATTATCTTTGACAGAATTGGTTTGTTCGGTTTGATTCTCCGTATTGCCGTGGTCCGGTAGTGGTTCGCCTTGCTCCAACGCCGGGTCTGTATGATCGTTATTTCTGCCGAGGCGGGATTTGGGGTGGCGCTTGCGCCGCCGCTTTGACTGCTTCTCGAGGGAACAAGCCTTCGGTGCATCCTTCCGTTCCTCGTCGTCGTCTTCTTTTGGTGTGTCCACCATGTATAAGTCATGTGATGAAGTGAACGTCCAGTGCCCTATGGGCGGTGGTTCCCCTTCGCCTCCCGCATCGTCGTCCATACCGTCAATGTCTTCGGAGTCGAAGTCGAGCATGTCGGTTGAGTCATCGACAGTGGCTATTAAGTGGGTGGTGGGTGGGCGTCGAATTTCTTCATCGTCCGCATCCCAATCCTATTGGCCATAATCTGGCAGGGCTCTCCTGACAAAGAGAGAGATCTTAGTAAATTCAGAATGTCACCGAAGGGCGAGTGTTGAAAGATATCCGCGGCGGTGAATTCCATGATCGGCGCCCAATCAGATTCGATTGGCAGAGGCGTGGGCGGTTCGGAGTCAGAAAAAGAGTTCGGCACCTTGGAGTCACGGGCTGCGCAGAGGGTTAGGCTGGTGTTTGGCTCGATCGTCGTCGAGACTACAGCCCCTGAGGCGGTGTCTAGCCACCCGTCCTCGATTAGCGCATTTGGCTCCGAGCTCTAGGGTACTGTTCAGCGGCAGAGCTAGGTCATACCCATCGCGACAGTGCGGCGCGCCTGGCTGTGGCTCGAATCCGTCGAAGATCAAGTCTCCGCGGATGTCGACCGTGTAGTTCAAACTTCCAAATCTGACCTGATGGCCTGGGGCGTAGCTTTCAATCTGCTCCAGATGGCCAAGCGAATTAGCCCGCAGTGCAAAGCCGCCGAATACGAAGATCTGTCCGGGGAGAAAAGTCTCACCCTGGACCGCATCACTATCGATGATAGTAGGAGCCATCAAGCCTAACGGTGACTACACAGAGGAACTCTCAATGAAAGCACCAATGTCAGTGTCAAAACCGGCGGATCTCGGGTAGGGGGTCCCGAACTGTGCGTCTAGGATGGATGGTAACAGGAAGTAGGGGACACGATGTTTTACCCAGGTTCGGGCCCTCTTGATGGAGGTAAAACCCTACGTCCTACTTGATTAATATTGATGATATGGGTAGTACAAGAGTAGATCTACCACGAGATCAGAGAGGCTAAACCCTAGAAGCTAGACTATGGTATGATTGTGTGTTATGGTTGTTGTCCTACGGACTAAAACCCTTCGGCTTATATTGACACCGGAGAGGGTTAGGGTTACACAAGGTCGGTTACAAAGGAGGAGATATCCATATCCGTATTGCCTAACTTGCCTTCCACGCCAAGTAGAGTCCCATCTGGACATCAGACGAAGTCTTCAATCTTGTATCTTCATAGTCTAACTGTCCGGCCGATGGAGATAGTCCGGCTGTTTGGAGACCCCCTAATCCAGGACTCCATCAGGGCCCTTGCATGACTGTCAAATTATTAGGTTTTAACAAACCCGTAATATAAGAAGAAAAAGGGAAGGGAAGAAGGATTAAGGTCCAAATAGGGTCGAACCGCACTATGGACCTTGTCCGAAATGTGCCTCCGCTGTTGCCCAAGGTATTTTGAGTGCATAGTTATGGGCACGCGATACATATGTCGCGGTTAAACATGGCAATCGACGGAGGCAGAACTGCAAATCTAGCTCTGGATTGATCAGGCTGTCGTTCTGCAGGGTGGGCTGGACGCGTTTAAGAGTGTCTAGAGGCTTGATGGCTGATGAAGTGTTCGGCTTGATGAGGCCGCTCTGTACCTCGGCCGCCAGGGCCGCGGTGTGCTCTTCAGTATGGAGGGAGCGCTCCATGTTTCCATTGACTGTGGTAAAGCCATGTGATCCAGGCATCTTGAGCTTTAAGTAAGCATAATGCGGGAGTGCATTTAATCGGGCGAAGGCGGTTCGTCCGAGCAGTGCGTGGTAGCCACTATGAAAGGGGATGATGTCAAAGATCAAGTCTTCATTTCCAAAGTTATCCGGTGAACCGAAGACTACTTCCAATGTTAACGAGCCCATGCAGCGGGCCTCGACGCCGGGTATCTCTCCTTTAAAGGTGGTGTTACTAGTCTTAATTCTTGATGGGTCAATACCCACTTTACAGACAATATCTTGATAGATCAGGTTGAGACTGCTGCCGCCGTCCATAAGGACCCGGGTGAGATGGTATCCATCGATGATTGGATCGAGGACCAGAGCTACCAAACCTCCGTGATGGACACTGGTCGGGTGGTCCCTGTGATCGAAGGTGATCGGGCAAGCCGGCCACATGTTGAATTTAGGGGCGACATGCTCTACGGCGTGGACGTCCCTTAGCGCGCGTTTGGACTCCCTTTTGGGGATATGTGTGACATAGATCATATTCACTATTTTCACCTTAGGGGGAAATTTCTTTTGTCCCCCTGTATTCGGTGGGCGGGCTCCTCATTGTCCTCGCTTGGCGACCCTTTCCCCTTATGCTCGGTATTTAACTTACCAGCCTGTTTGAAGACCCAATAGTTTCTGTTGGAATTATTGATAGGCTTGTCGTGGGTGCCATGAATCTAGCAAGGCCGATCGAGTATTTTATCCAAATTGGATGGACCATCTTTGTTTCCTTTGAATGGATTCTTCCGCTGACCGGATTTAGAGCTACTGAATCCGGTGTTAACTCTTGTGTCTTCAGTTTCTTCATTGTTGTTGCGTCGTGGTCTTCCATTGGCATCCCTGGCTTCACAGGTGCCTGGTTTGCTGGTATTGTTGCTTTTATGGGCCAACCAACCGTCGTCTCCCGCATAGAAGCGGGTCATGAGTGCGGTAAGAGCTGCCATAGACTTTAGTTTTTCCTGGCCGAGGTGTCAGGCGAACCATTCATCATAGATGCTATGTTTAAAGGTTGTGAGGGCTTCGGCGTCCGGACAATCGAAGATTTGGTTCTTTTTAATTAAGAACCTAGTCCAGAGTTTGCGGGCTGACTCTCCGGGTTGCTGGACTATATGACTAAGGTCATTGGCCTCCGGAGGCCGGACATATGTACCTTGGAAGTTGTCTCTAAAGGCATCTTCCAAATCTTCCCAGCTACCAATGCAGTTTTATGGGAGGCTGTTTAACCAGTGCCGTGCCAGTCCTTTCAGCTTTAAAGGGAGGTATTCGATTGTGTGGAGATCGTCCCCGCGAGCCATGTGAATATGGAGAAGAAAGTCCTCAATCCATACCGCGGGATCTGTCGTTCCACCGTATGATTCAATGTTTACAGGTTTAAACCCTTGTGGAAGCTAGTGCTGCATTACCTCGTCGGTAAAGCATAAGGGGTGTGTGGCGCCTCTGTATCGGGCAACATCACGACAGAGTTCGGATGACATCCGTGTTCGGTTTTCAGCCCGGGTGAGGTTATTCATATGGCGCCAGGCTTGATGGCCATCTTCTCGTGTCGGGGTGCGCCCCCTTGATCCATAGATTGATGTGGTTGGACTGGCTCTATTGTCTAGGTCCTGGCATAAGTCGTAGGTGTATCCTGGAGCTGCAGCCTCTTTGCCTCTACGGCGAGGTGGTGCGGGTTAGTATTTGGCGTAAGCAGCCGCTTTGTCTCGCCCACGTGGTCGTCAATCTGGTTGATCAGCGCAGTCGTATCTTCACGGTATTGGCTCAAGGGCCTCGTCGTCGAATTGTGGTAGTTGCCGACGCTTCGGATAACTCTTTGTTGGGCTCTCGAGGCCATATTCTTTGATAGGTAGGACCTGGATCCATCTGTCATTGAGTGTATCTTGTTCGGCCTGAAGCTGTCGTTGTTTCTGTTTTAGGCTCCTTGCAGTTGCGATGAGCTGTCGCTTGAAGCATTCTTGTTCGAGGGGTTCCTCTCGCACGATGAAATCTTTGTTGCCAAGGCTGACATCCTCCTCGAAGATTTGTAGATAGTAACTATCCTGTGAATCCTTGTTCCTGACCGGCTCGTCAGGGTTAACTTGTCCCCCCTCCCATTTATCCTACTCGGATGCAGGCTCAACCGGGTCTTCGGGATATTCGGCATCATTTGGAGTGTTATTATCGCCGGTGATGATACTGCTGTCTTTTTTGCGACATGATTCTGAGCGGCACCGCTGATGTCGATGTTTTGGTGGTGCCTCGGTGGGCTTGTCTTCGCTTGGATCCTTCCTCCGTCATCATCGTCGTTTTTGTGTGTATCCACCATATACACATCATATGTGGAGATGGCCATCCAACGCCTGATAAATGGCGGGTCTTAGCCTGGTTTGTCTCCGTCGTCGTCGTCCATGCTGTCGATGTCTTCGGAGGCATAGTCGAGCATGTCGATTAAGTCTTCGATAGTGGCTACAAAGTGGGTGGTGGGTGGGATGCAAAATTCCCTATGCTTAGACCCTAGTTCAGGCTGGGCGTGGTTCGGAAGTGATGCTTCCGGGGATCGCATTAAGTTTAAGGCCTCACTTACGAGCGAAGTCTGGATGGGGAACCGAGGACCTACAGGGCTAGGCATGGCAGATTCTACCAGGCTGTGCTCACTAGACGCAGGCCTTGATAGTTCAGAGTTGGCATCCAAAGGCGAGTTCGGCTCTATGATGACAGGGAGACTCCTGCTTAACTCCAGGTTCGCCGAAGACATAGTTGCCTCTGGGTCTTCGAAAAAAAGCTCCATAGAAGGAGAGAGTTCAGTGGGATTTAGACACCCATCTTTGGATGAAGTGATCTTCTCTGGATCTAAGGCCTGGGCTGGGATGATAGTTGGTCTTTGAGCGGTGCCTAATGACGGATCCGATGAATGTCCTTTTTGAAGATGGGGAATAGTGGTGGAGGCTGTGAACCCTTCAAAGATCATGTCTCCTCGGATATCGGCAACGTAATTCAGGCTCCCGAATCAGATCTGATGACCAGGGGCATAGCTGTCAATCTGTTCAAGGTGGCCAACTGAATTGGCACGCAGAGCGAAGCCGCCGAACACGAAAAGCTGACCAGGGAGGAAGATTTCCCCGAAAACAGTATTTTTGTTGATGATCGAACGAGCCATCGTACCTTCTGTTGATGACACGGTGGAACTCTAAATGAAAGCACCAATGTCGATGTCAAAACTGGCCGATCTCGGGTAGGTGATCCCGAACTGTGCGTCTGAGGATCAAAGGTAACAGGGGACATAGCGAACACGATGTTTTACCGAGGTTTGGGCTCTCTTAATGGAGGTAAAACCCTACGTCCTGCTTGATTGTACTTGACGAGTATAGGGGTTACAAGAGTCGATCTACCTCGAGATCGTAAAGGGTAAACCCTAGATGTCTAGCCTATAGGAATTCTGATGATCCCTATGGACTAAACCCTTCAGTTTATATAGACACCGGAGGGGCCTAGGGCTGTACAGAGTCCGTTTACAGAGGAAGGAAACTACACATCCGGACGCCAACCTTGCCATCCACGCAAAGGATAATCCCATCTAGACACGGGGAAGGGCTTCTACCTTGTATCTTCACGGCCCATCAGTCTAGCCCATAACACACAGGTCGAACCCCCGAGGACCCCTTTATCCAGGACTCCCTCACCAGCCCCTGCACCTTGTAGGGAAAAAACACCATCAAAATACATAATCCATTATTGCTGTGATTCCTTGCTGGGGAGAGCCATCTTTGTTATTTCCACATCAGGGGTTGGCATCCATTCAGCAATAAACTCTGTCAGTGCCCTGCTCTGAATAGTTGACGTGCTCTCAAACTTCAAAACCAAGTTGGATAACTCCAAAGCCCACTCCACTATTTTGCCAGTAGCCTCAGGGTTTTGGAGTATCCTTTGTAGCGGAAATCGAGTGACAACCATGATCTCATGGGCTTGGAAGTAGTGGCGCTATTTCTTAAGGCCATAATGAGACCAAAGATCAACTTCGGCACACTAGAGTACCTTACATAGGCGCATTTTTGCATGAAAAGAGCAGTTATTACATTGCGTACCCTGAAGCCTCTTAGCAGGCTCGTGAAGGCTTCATTCAATCCGCTTCTCGTGGACAGAATCCTCTCAACTACCTTACCCATCAAGGTACGATGTTCCTCTATGATGAATGCTCTTTGCAAGGTACCCATCAGTGTATCTGGCACCTCTGAATTCTCGGAGGCTGCTGTGGGAGTGCAAACCCCCTCCAAAAGGGTACGCTTACTTGACCCTAGAGTCCTCTCCGGTTGTAAGCCGGATAGTTCCGGGCCCTTATTGTTGGTCCCCGCAGGGGCCGCCTCCTATGGACCCCTGACGGTCGATATATCACCTTCAGGCACTGTTTCCTCTGTCCCCCGCGCCTGAGGATGGTCAGGGGAGATCCTCCGAGACGACACCTCGAAGTCGTCCGCCCTTAGGGGCGGCGAAGCTTGTGGAGGCGTCTCACTTTTCATCATCTCCGGAAGCAAGTCCCCTGTTGATGAGGACTATGGAGGTAGATAACAGGCCGGCCTGCGAACATATGGTTTCAATGTTACCCTTGCAAAACCAAAAAATGGGATATGTGTAGAGCATCCGTGTTCACTTATGATTCGGCAAAGAGCTTGTCCCTAAAAAGGAACTCTGCATCAACATCGTTCTCCGAACCCGAACCATCTGATGGAGATATCTTCCCTCTCTTGGGTTCCTCCACCTCCAAGCCTTCGAGGGCAGTCCTTTTCTTCCCATGGGGGGAAGGGATATCCCTTTCTTCCTCTTCCCATTTATCTTCGGAAGAAGGAGCTTCAGCTTCCCCGGATATAGAGTCTAGTACACCTTTAGAGCGGAGGCCATATTCATCCCTCTTGCTCTTCTTCTTGTCCTCCCTTGTCGACATTTGATACGGCATCGAGGCCAGCATCCTCATTAACACAAGATCTGTTGAGTCTTCGGGAAGTGGAGCTAGACACCTGATCCGCTCCGCCTTCTTTATCCAGCCCTGGTTGAAGATAGGTTTCTCAGTACATCGCTATAGGATAATTAACCAAATTGCGTTCGGGAGTTGGGCACTTACCGGGGTAACCTAATGATTGCAGTCAAGGCCGATGTCCTCAGATGTGTCCGACCATTGCTTGCAATCCTTGAAGAATAATTTCCACATCCATCTGTGCATCGTGCTGAGAAATGCTGAAGGGTCCACGGTCCTTCTAGGTTGAACTCCCACATGCGGAGAGGTCGTCGCTGACACGGGAGGACCCGGCGGACTAGCATCACCAGGATCACGTTAATAAGGCTAGTGTCCTTTTCAAGGATGCTCTGGATACAACTTTATATCGTCTACACTTCATCTGTTGATCCCCAGTCAAGCCCCTTATTAATCCACGATGCGAGTTGCAATGGAGGACTAGATCGGAATGCAGGTGTAGCTTCCCATTTGGTACCGCGAGGTTCGGTGATGTAAAACCACTCCCGCTGCCATAAGTCGGAGGTTTCCAAGAAGGTGCCCTTTGGCTAGATAGTATTGGCAAGCTTGCTCACCATAGCATCGCCGCACTCCGCGTGCCCCCCGTCGATTATATTTGGCTTCACACTAAAGGTCTTGAGCCATAGGCCGAAGTGCGGGGGAATGCGGATAAAGGCTTCACACATAATGATGAACGCCGAGATGTGGAGAAAGGAGTCCAAAGCTAGGTCGTGAAAATCTAGCCCGTAATAAAACATAAGGCCACAAACAAAGGGGTGGAGAGCGAACCCTAGCCCATGGAGGAAGTGGGAGATGAACACAACTCTCTCGCCAGGCCTTGGTGTGGGGATAACCTGCTCCTTTGTAGGAAGCCTGTGTGGGATTTCCGCAGTCAGGTACCTTGCCTCCCGGAGCTTCGCGATATCTTCCTCGGTGACCGAGGAAACCGTCCACTTGCCTGGGGAGCTAGATTCAGACATGACTAGAAAGGCTTTGTAGCAATGAAAGAAATCGAGACCTGGGAGCTAGAGCTCGAGGCTGGAAAGGCTGAGGAAGAGGTAGGCATGGGGGAGAAAGGTGGGTTTGTAACCCTTTATAAAGGCGATGAATATCGAACGCCTCCTCATAGGCCTTAAAGCTCGCCTATTCCGAAGGGATCGTGTAAACGGCACGGTTGGATTACCCACGCCCATATTGATCGGGATCCCGTGATAAACGGGCACAATCTTTGCTTTGACAAGATGTGCCAATAAAGACTGTGTCTCATAACATGGAATGGGAGATTGAAAGATGCTTCAAAATAATAACCAGCCAGGGGACTTCACGTCTCGCCTCGAAAGCCGTCAGTAGATGGGACTTATTAAATGTTATATCCTGTTGTGGTTGTATGTGGAGTCTGTTTCGTAGAGCCGGACACGTTCTCTGTTCAAGGACTACTTTGAAGTATTCGGAGGAGGAACCCGCCTTGCAATGCCAAAGATGATCCGCGCGCCGGACACCTCGTCATTGAAGCCTGGTTTAGGGGCTACTATGGGAGTCCTGGATTAAGGGGTCCTCGGGCATCTGGACTATATGACATGGGCCGGACTAATGGGCCGTGAAGATACAAGACAGAAGACTTCCTCCCGTGTCCATATGGGACTCTCCTTAGCATGGAAGGCAAGCTTAGTGTGCGGATATGAATATTCCTTTCTTTGTAAACCGACTCTATACAACCCTAGCCCCCCCCGGTGTCTATATAAACCAAAGGGTTTAGTCCGTAGAGGCAATCATAAACATATAGGCTAGACAATTAGGGTTTAGCTATTACGATCTCATGGTAGATCAACTCTTGTAACCCCTATAATCATCAAAGTCAATCAAGTAGGACATAGGGTATTACCTCCATCAAGAGGGCCCGAACCAGGGTAAAACATAGTGTCCCTTGTCTCCTATTACCATCAATCCTTAGACGCACAGTTCGGGACCCCTAACTGAGATCCTCCGGTTTCGACACCGACAGTCTGGCCAGCTCGTCTGGGAGGAGGCGCATGCACCGCGGTCGCTTCTGTGGTGAGGGTGGCCGGAGGACGATGGCCTACCCCGGACCGAGTGTTGTTGGTGCGGATGTGCCCGTGGGTGAGAGGAGGGGGTCCAGATGGAATAACCCCCTTGTCTGCGCCTTGTGGAGCATGACCATTGAGGCGCTACTAATGCTGTTCTCCTCCAATATCTCCTGCCCCGGGTCGGCCGCAGGGGAAGTGGTGATCGCGCCACCTGATCCAACCACATCCCCAGCAGCGTTCACGTCCTCGTGTGCCTCCGCATCCCCCGCGACACTAGATGCCGTGGGTGGCGAAGCCTTCGAGGTGGATGGATGGGCCAAAGTATCGGACTTCTTCCTGGGTGCCATGGACGATGGCATCATCGAAGATGAAGATGGCGATGAAGATGACGCGCTACACACGCTTTCAGGTTTGCGCAAGTGAAACCCCCTACCTGGCGTGCCAGAGATGTCGCGGGATATCCGCGGCCACCTATGGGACCAGGAGGCCCCTTGCTGGTTCGATAGGGGGACGTCGTGTTGCACAAAGAGAAGACCAGTGCACAGCAGCACGACAGAGAACACACAAGCAATTTACCCAGGTTTGGGCTGCCGCGAGGCATAAAACCCTACTCCTGCTTTGGTGGATTGATGGTGGAATGGAGGTGGTGAAGCATAGTGTACTTGCCCGGCAGGGATTGCCTTAGGGCAGTAGCGACTACAAACGTATGTGGGTGTGGGTTCATCAACTTTCCAACCCTTTCTACGGTTGCCATGGGCCTCCTTTTATAGATCAAGGGCTCACCGCAATGGAAAAGTAGTCATTATGCACTGATATGATAGCAAACACAGCTATCATAACTAACTCATTAAATGCACCGCTGAGTGTCACATTGTGACAGCCTAGATTTTGCCTTCTCTCTTTTTTCGAAATTGATTTTGCCTTTGCCTTGGATTTGAGTTTTTGGAATCAATTCAAATGGACTTATCACTTGGGCATGCCCTTGACTTTCACCCAAGTGACCCATCTACCTTTCATTCAATATCATTTCTCTAAAAAAATCCCAAAATGGTCAAATGAATATTTTTCATAAAAGAAAAATATTCATTTTCTCTTCCGAAACTCATTTCAGAAACTAGAGCTCCAAAGGAACCCTCATTTTTATTGCTACAAAATTCTTAAAATAATTCCTGAATATTCTTTGAACCTTGGCCCATCCCCCCAAGCAAAAATATTGCATGACTTTTTGTAACGTTTTTGATACAGAAATCATTTCTCTTCTGGCCCAAAAAATGCACTTTGTTCAGTAAGTGTTATTTTCCTTGATCCTTTGGCCCTGGTTTTTTAGCCTCACTACCCTCCTAAGTAAACCTTAACCCCTGTAGATCAGCACTAATGGCCTTGTAGAAGCTGTAGCGATCCGACCTCAAACGGTCAAATCTCTGTGCATAAGTGTCATCCCTGGATTAGTAATGTTGACACACATAGTACTTGAAGGATTTATAACAGAGTTTCAATCACACACTAAATACATCGATAGTCTCAGAAGAGAACTTATTACAATAATGGCTTAAGGCCATCTAAATAAGATAAAAACAGAAGGCTTCGAAGATAAAGTGAGTCCATCAACTCCAACGGCATAGCTGAGTGCACGACAACGACCTAACGGACCTTACTCTTCGTCTGAAAAGTCTGCAACATAATACGTTGCAGTCCGAAAACTGGTCAGCACATGGAATATGCTGGCAAAATAACACTGTAGAGCAATGAGCAAGTAATAGCTATAACTATATAAATATATGGCTGGTGGAGGCTCTACGGTTATCATGTTTTTGCGAAAAGCCAATTTTTTCCTACAACAAAGGAATATATTTTGTTTAACTATCATGGTAGTTGATAAACATTGAGAAGGTTGCTCCATCTCAATCCCAGTTAAAAGTAATTAACAGCCCAACAAAATTAATTAAGAGTGATGAGATTAGATCAATAATTCAAGTACCAGATACTCAAGATGTCCATAACTTGGACACGGCTAATCATGATTAGTTTATACACTCTACAGAGGTTTGCGCACTTTGCCCCACAAGACTCGATTTCCTCCATTGGATTTATCGCACTGCATGGTGTTTGAGAGACGGGTGACCGAGACACAGTGTTTTTGAAGTGGTCCCCTTAACCGATAGATAGGCCGGTACACCTACAATCCCCTACATCTGCTGGCCCATCATGGAAAGGATTCACACAACTTACTCAACTATGCCAGAGCCCATAATGGATTGTGGCTGCACACGGAAGTTTCCAGCATGAATAATCTTATGATCCCTTTGAGCGTGGGTGGTAAACCGTAGGATGATCACACGGGTACTCCGGGATATCCCAGGACAGCTCTGGATTGCTCAAGGTGCCCAGACAACCACTGGGTGATCCAGGGTGCCTCAACCAATCCACCCAGATGTGTATTAAAGTAGCCACCTTAAGTTAACCATTATTTAACAACTCTCACATATGTCATGGATACACTCAACCAAACCACGTTTACATGCGTAGCATAGCGGT
Source organism: Triticum aestivum (assembly GCF_018294505.1). Lineage (NCBI taxonomy): Eukaryota > Viridiplantae > Streptophyta > Magnoliopsida > Poales > Poaceae > Triticum > Triticum aestivum. The sequence continues at coordinate 321,685,408 of NC_057797.1, forward strand.
ATCAGCATAACATAGAAGTAACTCCCATCATCTACTTCCAAAAACCCACAAGTTATCAAACCTACTTATGCAATATTTGAGGACTGGACTAATGCATAAAAACTGGGTATTAAAGGGATATGTTCAAAGTGTTACTTGCCTTGCTGACGATCTTCAAACCCTAGAGACTCATAGTAGCATACTTCGCACTCCGAAAATTCTATCGCAAACAAACAATAGCATATATAAGAACTCAAGCATAGATGCATAGGTAAAACTCAGATAAGAGAGTCCAAACTGAAAGTTAAGATCTAGAGCTTCAATTTTCAAAAAGAAACATTCAAATCAGAGCTACGAAACTCAAACTACGATCAAAGGAAGTTCGAAATAAAATCTGCTTGAAAACAAATTTTTATTTGTCAAAACCATGTTTAAGTTGGTTAACTAGAAAGCGGGGTTTGAGATGAAGATTTTGGCATTGGTTTCACTGGATTTCGACAAGCGTTTAAAAAGTTGCAGGCGTTCGAAGATCAGGGGCTAATCTGCGATAGAAATAATCGCGGATAGGTCCCTGGCCGGAAATAAAATAAAACGAAAAGACTAACGAACGAAGGTTCGCTAGCAGAGACGAATGAACGAACGCGTCCACGAACCAGGGCATTTGGATGAACGTTCGCTAATTAGCGAAACCGAAGAAAAACCGAGAAAACTCATCTATAAAAAACATAATTAGATCTAGGGTTTACCAAAATAAACCGACGAAAAACCGGGCAAAACCAGTCGGCGGCGGGTGGCGGCTCCGGCGCGGCAACGGCGGTGCGGGGATTGGGTGACAAAGGCGTCGGCAGTGCGTCGGCAGGCGGCGGCGGCGCGAGCGCGGGCGGTGGCTGCGGCTAGCGGTGGCGGGGCTTGCGATCGCGGGGCTTTGCGGCGGCTGGGCGATGTGAGGAGGCGGGGGGGCTCTGGTGTGGCTTATAAAGGGGCGGGGCAAGGCGACTTGGGGGAGGGGGCAAGGCGGTAGGCGGCGTGGCCGAGCCGGACTCGGCGTCCGTGCGGCGGCGGAGTCCACGGGGAAGACGGCGACGCACGGGAATGGGCCGAGTCGGTCCGGAATTTTTTTTAAATAAATTCTGCCAAAGAAATTCCTAAATATATAAAAAAATTCTAAATATGCCAAAAAAATTCACCATCTAAATAAAATATTTAGAAAGAGGTGAACATTTTTCTGGCCTGAAAATGCAATTTTGAAAAAAATGCATATTTCCTAATTCAAATAAAATCTCGAAAAAAATCCAAATAAAATATTTATTTGATTTTAAAATATTTCCTCCAATATTCCCCTCTGATTTGGAGAAGTCATTTTATCTCCTCTCATTATTTTAATATTGGAAATATTTCCGAGAGAAAATTATTAAAATCAATATGATCCTCTTTTCAAATTTGAGAAAATTCAAATATGAAAATAAATGAAAAATCCCCAACTCTCTCTCCATGCGTCCTTGAGTTGCTTAGGATTTCTAAGATCAAAATCAGAATGCAAATAAAATATGATGATCCATGTATAACATCCAAATTGAAAATTTGGGATGTTACAAACCTACCCCCCTTAAGGTGAATCTCGCCCTCGAGATTTGGGTCGGCTAGAAAATAGGTGTGGGTGGTCTTTCCGTAGGTCTCCTTCTCGTTCCCAGGTGGCTTTATCCTCGGTGTGGTGGCTCCACTGAACTTTGCAAAACTTGATAACCTTGCTGCGTGTAACTTGGCCGGAAAATTTGAGAATCTTGACAGGTTTCTCCTCATAGGTCAGATCACTATCCAACTGAATTGCTTCCAGGGGCACAATATCTCTTAGTGGAATATCGGCCTTCTCTGCATGGAAATTCTTCAACTTGGAAACGTGAAACACATCAGGAACTCTTGAAAGTCCTTCAGGTAACTCCAACTTGTAGGCAACCTCTCCCATACGCTCTAGAACTCGATATAGTCCTACAAATCTCGGGGCTAACTTTCCCTTAACTCCAAATTGTTTAACTCGTCGAAGATATGCTCTGTCTCCAATTTTGTAGACTACCTCCTTATGTTCAGTATCGACGTAACTCTTCTTCCTGGACTGATCTATCTTCAGTCTATCTCGAATCAACTTAACCTTCTCTTCACACTCTTTGATCAAATCTGGTCCAAACAACTGACGGTCTCCAACTTCATCCCACATTAATGGGGTCCTGCACCTTCTTCCATGCAGAGCTTCAAAAGGTGCCATCTTCAAACTAGCCTAATAACTGTTGTTGTATGAGAATTCCGCGTAAGGCAAATTGTCATCCCAACTAGATCCATAATCTAGTGCACAAGCTCTCAACATGTCCTCCAGAATCTGATTGACCCTCTCGGTCTATCCATCTGTTTGTGGATGAAAGGCTGTACTGAACTCTAGCCTGGTACCCAAAGTCTGGTGCAGCTGATTCCAAAACTTCGAGGTAAATTGTGTCCCTATATCTGATATGATGGTTCTCGGAACTCCATGCAAACATACGATCCTGGTTATATATATCTTGGCCAACTTTGAGCTTGCATAGCTGGTCTTCACAGGGATAAAGTGAGCTACCTTTGTCAAACGATCAACTACTACCCATATTGAATCATATCCCGATCATGTCATGGGTAATCCGGTGATAAAATCCATGCCAAACTTGTCCCACTTCCATTCAGGTATCGGCATAGGTTGCAGTAATCATGTTGGCTTCTGATGTCCTGCCTTCACTCTCTGACATACATCACATACTGCTACATACTCGGCAATATCCTTCTTCATTCCAGTCCACCAGAAACGTTCCTTCAAATCCAAATACATCTTGGTGTTTCCAGGGTGAATCGAGTATGGTGAGTCATGAGCTTCCTGAAGTATTAACTTCCCGATCTCCGCATTATTGGGGACATATATACAATCCTCAAACCATAAAGTCTCGTGCTCATCCTCATGGAAACCCATTGGCTTTTCCTTTGCTCATTTTCTCCTTTATCTCAGCGATTTCCTTATCATCCTTCTGAGCTTCTTGAATCTTCCCCAATATTGTAGACTGAACCTCCATTGTTGCGACAAAACCTGTTGGAACTATCTCCAAACGAAGTTCCTTGAGATTGTTAACTAACTCCTGTGGTAATCCTCCACTTACGAGGGTATTGGCATATCTCTTTCAGCTCAAAGCGTCTGCTACGACATTGGTCTTCCTTGGGTGATAATCCAACTTCATATCATAATCCTTTATGAGCTCCAACCAACTTCTTTGCCTGAGATTCAGCTCCTTCTACATGAAAATGTACTTCAAACTCTTGTGATCCGTGTACACATCACATCAAATTCCAATAAGAAAATGTCTCCAGGTCTTGAGCGCATGCACCATGGCTGCTAACTCCAAATCATGAGTGGCATAATTCAACTCGTGCGGTCGAAGTTGTCGTGAAGCATATGAAACAACTCTTCCATCCTACATAAGAACTCCTCCAAGTCCTAAGCGAGAAGCGTCGCAATACACTTGGAAATACTTGCGTATATCCGAAAGAATCCGCACTAGGGCTATAACCAAACGTTTCTTCAACTCCTGAAATTTGGCTTCACATTCCTCGGTCCATTTCAACTTGGTGTCCTTCTTCAATAATTCTGTCATGGGTTTCACAATCTTGGAGAAATTCTCAATGAACCTCCTGTAATATCATGCGAGTCCCAGAAAACTGCGGATCTCCCCAACTGAGGTGGGTGCCAACCACTCAGTTACAGACTGAACCTTGGTGGTGTCTACTTCTATACCTTCTCCTGATATAACATGTCCAGGAAATTCAACTTCCTTCAACCAAAACTCACACTTGCTAAACTTGGCATACAACTGATGTTCCCTGAGCTTCTCGAGAACTAAGTGCAAGTGTTCCTTGTGTTCCTCTTCATTCTTCGAGTAAACCAAAATATCATCAATGAACACCACAACGAACTTATACAAAAACTCCATAAACACCTTGGTCATCATGCTCATGAAATAGGCAGGGCCATTTGTCAATCCAAATGAGATAACTGTATACTCATATAGCCTCTACCTTGTGGTAAAAGTTGTCTTAGGTATATCCTGTTCTCGGATCTTTAGTTGGTGGTATGCTGATCGCAGATCGATCTTGGAGAATACTTTTACTCCCTGCACCTAGTCAAACAAATCGTTGATCATGAGTAGTGGGTACTTATTCTTGATCGTCACTTCATTTAATGTGTGATAGTCAACAACCATTCTCAAAGATCCATCCTTGTACTCAACCAAGAGCACTGGGGCTCCCCACAGTGATGAGCTTCGTCGAATGTAACCTTTCTCAAGTAGCTCCTTAATCTACTTCTTAATTTCCTCCAGATCATTTGCGGGCATCTGATACGGTCTCTTTGATATTGGTCCAGTGCCTGGCAACAGCTCTATAAAAAATTCTATGTCTCGATCTGGCGACATGCCTGGTAGTTCCTCTGGAAATACATCCGGGTAATCCTTCACAACAGGCACTTCTTCCTGAATAACTCCCGACAGAGAATTTACTTGGGTCCTCCTTGGCGCATCCCTAGACACATACTTGATCCTTTTTCCCTCCAGGGTGGTGAGTAAGATTGACTTACTAGCACAATTGATGTTTCCTCCATACTTCGATAACCATTCCATACCTAATGTTATATCCAATCCTTGGGACTCCAAAATTATTATGTTTGAGGGGAAAATATGTTTACCTATGGTCAATGGCATCTGATAACAACTTCTGCTTGCCATATACTCAGCTCCTGGCGAGCTTACTAACATAGGTGTCTTAAGAACTTTGGTGGGCAGCCTACACTTATCCACAAACCCCCTCGAAATGTATGAATGTGATGCACCAGTATGAAAAAAGAACGATTGCAGTAAATGACTCAATCAAAAACTTACCTAAAACTGCATCTGGCTGCTCTTGAACCTTCTCCACATTAACGTGGTTCACCCGTCCCCTGTTGAATGGGTTGGGTTTCTTCCTAGAGCTTCCATTGATGTTTCCATTCTTTGCTTTGGGGCATTCGGTGGCGTAGTGTCCAGTCTTCCCGCACTTGAAACAAGTAATGTGACTTAGATCCTTCTTGGCGGGTGTAGTGGGGTTGGAACGGTTCTGTCCATTGCTTCTTCCATTGTGGCCACTGTGTTTATGTGAACTCCCTCCATTGTGGGTATGACCTCCATGGTTATGGGTATATCCTCCCGAGTTCAGGGTAAAACGAGGCTTCTGCGATGCTCCAGAATTATACTTCCCTTGTCCATATTTCCTTTTGTGTCTCTCTATCTCCTACTTCTTCCCTTCAATCATAAGAGGCCTATCTACCAAATCCTGGTAGTTATTGAATGTTTCCACCACCAACTGCATACTCATCTCATCGTTAAGCCCTTCCATAAACTTTTCCTGCTTCACGGCATCTATGGCCACATCATCTAGGGAATAATGGGATAGCTTGCTAACTCATCCACATACTGCCCCACAGTACGGTTTCCCTGGCGTAAGTTGCAGAACTCACGCTTCTTCATATTCATAGCTCTAGTTGAGACATGGCTGTGCGGAAAGCTCGCTGAAACTGATGCCATGTGACATTGGTTATGGGAAAAGTGGCTGTGTTATTCTCCCACAATGAGGTTGCGGGTCCATCCAGTTCGTCTGCGGAAAAGCACACCTTCTCCGCATCTGTGCAACCTGCGGTGGTCAACTCCCTTCCAATCCTGCGTAGCCAGTCATCAGCAACAATCGGCTCGGTGCTACTGGAAAACACCGGCGGATTCATCCTTAGAAAATGGGCTAAGTTGTCAACTAGAGGTGGTGGCGGTGGGTTGTTGTTATTGTTGTTGTTCTTGCCTTGGTTCTAGACTAGAAGCTGCATCAAGGCATTCTGTTGTTGGATTAACTGAGTGAGCTCCGATGGGGAGACTAATCCGGTGTCACGTCTCGGAGGCATCTGACGGGTTTAGAGGGGAGAGATTAGAATAGAATACGGTCTAAGGAGAAAAACACTACCCATATGGACATGAGACAAACACATTCATGTCACACCACTCAGTCCAAACAAGGGCATACAATCGATCTAGCTACCGTTACAAAAACTCGGACTACTACTATATACATGGGGGAATACTACTGATAATATGGTGGTCATCTAGAAATTTTGATCGGTGGAAGACTCCATGATATCTGCTCCAGCTTCGTCTTTGTAATCATCATCACTACTGTCGCAGTCGGAATCTGTGTCGTTGATGATGATGTAGTCCTTGGGATGGTCATCATCTCCTCCTGGCATGGTGACTCCCATGAATACTCCTAGCTTCCTCGTCGGTTTGTCATTCTTTTCTACTAGTATTGCGATTTCCTCCTCGTATCCGTCGCGTGTAGAGTTGAGTTCCTCCTCAAGCTCCATGTTCCTAGTCATCACCTTCTTCAGGTATATCATGCTGGCGCACATTTGGTTCTCCTGGCGACGAATGTGTTGGTTTAACTCCTAGATGAAAGCTGCAATGGACCTATCCCTCCTGTTGCTGATCATCTCCCATTTCTCATCTCGGCGCCCATATATGTGGTAGATGGTGTCCTTAAGATCTTTATGATAAGCTTCACAGATGCGTCCCATGGCGATGTGGGCCGCCATGCTCTTTCCTAGACTCCAGGTTGGTGCATCAAAGGAAAACTCTATGGGCTCAGTAACTGGCATGAATATCCTTCCTCGAACATGAACTCGAATAATCCAACTCTCCTCTTCTGGTAAAGTGGTGGTGTAGGTCCCAGTGAAGCTTGGTATTCCGATGTTCAGGTACCAAGTGACTTCCTTCAAGCGTCATCCAAAAGGTGTGTTTTCATCTGGTTGATCAAACTTGTTCCTTGGGTCCGCCATCTATAGAGTGGAAAATGGAGAGTAGTCAGAAATGAGTAGAGAAGAGTGACCTATGGCTTATCTTAGTGGTCGTGTCCTACAATCGGCGTGTGCTCTGATACCATCTTGTACGATCTGACCACAAATGGCCAAATCTCTATGCATAACTGTCATCCCTGGATCGGTAATGCTAACACACACATTGCTTGAAGGATTTATAAAAGAGTTTCAATCACACACTTAATACATCGATAGTCTCAGAAGAGAACTTATTACAATAATATGGCTTAAGGCCATCTAAATAAGATAACAATGGAAGGCTTCAATGATAAAGTGAGTCCATCAACTCCAACGGCATAGCTGAGTGCCCGACAACGACCTATTGCACCGTACTCTTCGTCTGAAAAGTCTGCAACATAATACATTGTAGCCCGAAAACAAGTCATCACATGGAATATGCTGGCAAAATAGCACTTTAGAGCAATGAACAGGTAATAGCTATAACTATATGCATATATGCACTACAAAAAAAGACACATCCGTGACATTTTGGGCCGAATGAAAATCTTTTCTGTCATACTTATGACACTTCTATGATGATAATTGTGACCAAACCCGGTATCATCACAGATGTGGTGTGGTCCTACTTCTATGACAAAAAATCATGACAGAAAATGGGTTTTTTGTCCTTGGCGGGCTAGAGACGCAGCTGCATGACATTCTTTGGGCTATCCATGACGGAAAGAACCATGGTAGAAGCGAGGGCGTGGAAAATATCGGGGAGTCCCCGGTTACGGTGGATGGTCGGGGGCTGAGCGATGTGCGTTTCTCTCGTACATACATGCACGTGTGCGAGGCGTTGGGCTCTAACTGAACCAGAACGAGGCGTTGGGCTCTAACTGAACCTGAGCGATTGCACTGCAGGCTACACGTTATCGAACCCGAGCGATCGATCGATGGCTGTTAACTGAACCCGATCGAGCGGCTCCTTCGCTCCTGCTGCTAACTGAAATCGATCGATGCTGCCTCTGGATGAACAGTGAGCGTTGCGGGGCTGGGGGGTTGGATGAACAGTTCCCGGTGGGGCTGGATGAACAGGACCCTAATCGATCGAGCTGGTTGGGGCTGGATGAACAGGACACCGTGGAGGGCAGGATGAACAGGACCACCCCGTGGAGGGCAGGATGAACAGTAGATGGTAGAGGGCGTGATGAACAGTAGCCCATGGAGGGGTGGTTGAACATGAGCCCATGGAGAGGGTTGGTTGAACAGTAGCCGGCGGAGTAGCGCGCGGTGGAGGCTGGATAAACAGGAGCCTGTGGATGAACAGTCGTAGGTGGAGGCTAGAGGAGGATGACGGTGGATGAACATAGCCCGTGGAGGCTAGAGGTGGTCGATGGTGGAGATGAACAGTATCCCGTGGAGTCCCGCTTTGCAGTACGCCACACCCCTCCCGATGAACAGGACCCCCGTTTCGACCGTACCACTCCAACACAAGTCGGTTTCCTCCGTTTTGCGGTACGCCACACCCCACCCGATCAACAGGACCCCCGTTTCGACCATAGGTGGTCCGTTTCCTCTGTTTTGCGGTACGCCAGACCCCTCCCGATGAACAGGATCCTGTTTCGAACGTGGCCGATCAAACACAAGGTTGTTTCCTCCGTTCAGCGGTACGCTAGGCCTCGTTTCCATCGGCTGTTCCGTCCAAGCCCTCTCGATGAACACGACGACGCATTCCGTTCCGACCAAGCCGGTTTGCTCCCCATGAACACGACGATGACGCTGTTTCTCCATTCTGACCCATCCATGTACGAGCCCTGGCCGTACGTATGCACGAATAGGCGTTCGAGACCCTGCCCGTATGTACGTACGTGGCCGTATTTTCTTTCTTGCACACTGGCCGCTGTACGTACGTGTACATGCTACATGCGCACCTCTACTATGACACGTGCGCGCCTCTACATCAACCAGTATGTACGTACACGTTCGCGACCAGAATGACAACACTACGTACGCTTCGACCAGGTGGGTCCCGACTGTCAGGCACTTGCGTGCGAAGATGTAGCTGGTGGGTCCCAGCAGTCAGGGGGGCGAATCGTTTTTTTGCCCGGAGGCACTTCCTTGTGTGTGAAGATGTAGCTGCTAGGTCCCAGCAGTCAGGGGGAAATGTTTTTTTCGCGAAATACGGTGGCCCGTCCGGTGGGTCCCCACTGTCTAGTGGAGGAATAATTATTTTGCGTGTAATAAGGAGGCACTTCCTTGCTGCGGCTGTGGACCCAGCTGTCAGCCTCTCCACGTATAGTCCACGTCCGATGGAAGCCATTCCTTGACCATGTTGACCACACCGCGCCAAGAGCACCAGGGCGGTGGACGATGGCGAGGCCTAGGACGGGGACAACCCGGAGCCAAGGAACACACGACAATGGATGCCCACGCATAGAGGAGTACCAGGGTTCACTAGTTCACTGCAGTGTGAGGCTGTCATCACCACAGAATAATAGGGGGTGTGGGTGAGTAGAGGGATGGCCTGGCCAATGATGGGAATAGTAGGGGGCGGTGAGGCCTCCGCGGCAGCACAGCCGGCCACGGGAGGCAGGAGCATGTGGCACGACCAGCGCTGCTTTGGGTGGCTGGAGCAACAAGACCAGAGGTTGAAGAAGCACTACGGCCGTTAGATGGACATCGTACGGTCACTGGAGCTAGAATCATTCATATTGACTAAGTTGACAAAGCACTCCGTCCCCGTCAACTTAGTAGGTCCACAAGTCAGCCTCCCACAAAGGTGGGCCCAACTAGCAGGGGGAGTATTCATTTTTTATGCATAATAAGGAGGCACTTCCTTGCATGCGAAGATATAGCTGGTGGGTCCGACCTGTCAGCGGTGAGAATGTTTTTTTGCAAAATACAGAGGCCATTCCGCTGGGTCCCAGCTGTCAGGTGGAGGAATCATTATTTTGCACGTAATAAGGAGGCATTTCCTTGTGTGCGGTCGTGAACCCAGCTGTCAGCCTCTCCACGCACAGTCTACTTCCGATGGTGTCGTTCATTGACCATGTTGACCACTCCGCATTGAGCGCATCCAAGGTGGTGGACGACGGTGAGGCCCCGGACAGCAACGAGCCAGAGTTGGGAAGATGCGGGAGTAGAGTCGCAGACAGAGAGGTGTACGAGGGTTAACTGGTTCTGGTGCGGTGTGGTTCGGCAGTCGGTGGAGAAGAACGGGAGGTGTGGAGGGGTGGAGGGATGGCCTGGCCAAAGGTGGAGTAGCGCTTCACAGCGAAGCGTGCTAAGCAGAGCTGCTAGCAGCAGGAGGCGGGAGCAGGTGGTCCTGGCGGCGCTGGAGGAAGAAGACGAGAGATTGAAGATGGATGCCAGTCATTGGATGTAAATCCAAGGGCTAACAATGTCAGAATCATTTGTTGACTAAGTTGACAATGACTTGCATTGGCTTCGGCCTATTGGCCCACATTTCAGCCTCCAAAAATGTGGCACGTATTCAACCCCTTTTTTATAATTTACAGTCTTTTTTGCGGTGTAGAATTTACAGTCCATTTGATCTCTTTTTTTTGAATTGCAGTCCATTAGCTGGGTTGTGTGAACAAATAATGTAGCGTCCATGCGGCCCATTTATGTTTTTCCTAAAAAATTATAGGCCATTTGCACTTTCTCGAAATACATGATTTTGCTAGGCTGATTCTAATTATAATGTTGGGGTGGGCGCAGCAATGTTATCAAAAAATAAACAGGGGCTGAGCATTTTGTTATATATATATATAGATATTTAAATAATAAGTGATTTATTATTACATTGGTCCTTAAATCTTACCAAGATTTTGTACACAATCACTAGGATTTTCGTTGCCAAAAAAATTCCAAGATTTTATTGTTAAGAAATTATTTTTATAAGTTAAAAAGATGTGGGATATTGTTTTCTTACATATGAAAGTATCTGTTAAATATATGATGACAATAACAACAATATACAATAACATATAAAATAATTTAAATATATATAATATAGTTAGAAGGGAAGCATAAGTTGGACCAGGCGTTCCTATTCTTATATAGAAAAATAGAACAGACCTCTGTGTTTTCTTCAAAAAAAAAATATAATTTGGGCTGCCGATGTTTCAGGAAAAATAAAACCTCGGATGGGAGGTCCATAGGTCGGTCAATACATGACGGCCCTCAAGAAAATACAAACAACCTTATGGACCTCCCATCCGAGGTCATGGGCTGCGCATGTTAAAAAAGAAAGCCTAGACGGGCTAGCCCAAAACATAGCTGATACTTGCTGCCCCGGTGATAATAAATGATACGTGCCAGCTCCCCGGCTTCGTTGTGAAATTATCTCCTATAGTAACTACGTTGAAGCACCTAAAAAAATGTAACTATGTTTAAAAACCCATGGGCCCCAACGTCAGTATAGCACTAGGAGGAAGTACTTGTTCGATGAGGCACTTGCTTGCGTACGGCCATAGACCTAGTGGGTCCCGACTGTCCGCCTCTCCACTTACAGTCCTCTCCAGATTCCTCTTGTTTTTTCAGCATGTTCACAACGGCACATAGCGGCGTCGCGGCGAGCGCACAAAGGCGCAGGAGGAGATCCAACAACTTGAGGAAGTGCCTTATTACTAACGAAACAACTGAACTAGCCTAGTGGCCGAGTGACACTACCCGACAGCTGTTCCACACGGATTCGATTCCACCTGTGCAGAGAAAATATCTCCAAATTTTTTGCCTCTACCTTTATTGACATGTGGGTCCCATTTGTCATCTACGCTCACCACGTTCTACACTTGCCAAAACTTCGTCCCTTGTTTTCTCTATTTTTCGCACACTCGACATTGTGTAGGCATTTTGAAAATAGCATATCTTTTTGACTATGCATCATATGAAGATGTGCTATGCATGAATGTTGATCAGCATGATGTTAACTAGCTGGTAGTTCCAGTTTCGACCATGAATAAAACTTCCAGCATGATGTTAACACTGTTTGAAAAGGTCGTGTTAATATAAATGCTCTACCTCTGAAAGTTGCAGTTTCTTATCTGAAACTGAACTTGGAGTTTCTTATCTAAAACTGAAACTTGATGTTTCTTCTCTAAGAATCACATTGTCTGCACTTTTATACTCCTATGAAACTACATTTTTTAAATGCTAAAAATAGATCTCTAGAATTGGTTCTTCTTTCAGAAAAGAGTACACCCCTAGAAAACTGCCAATATAAGCTAGTAGTATTTTTTTTAAGTCTAAGCTACTAGTATTTGGTTAGAGGATTTGCTGCCGAGAAAGATCCATCCACAGTGAGCGCCACACATCCCACTGATGGTGAGGGATGCCAATGCTTAGATGGAGCATGGTTGGTGTCGGTAATTTTTACTTGGCACCTCGCACTCTGCATATATGCTAGTTCCATCCATACATTTTGTGCAGTTCCACCAAAATGCAGCTGAATAACCCTGTTTGCACAGATAATGAAAAGGCGTGATTAGATTATAGTGGCACTAGTTGATGAAACATACACTAATAAACAGAAGAAAATATTACATCATACTGGAAATCGACCCAACTCTCCCCGATACACCTTCTGCCAATGATGAACATCAGTGTACAGCGGTAGTACAAGGAGGGGACTTGAGACATTCAAATCTCTATTTTTGTGCATATCAACTAAAATTAAGCACCCTAGTTTGCAGAAATGCTTAAACATTAATTATGGGACTAGTTGATGAAACATACATTAACAAAGAAAGCACTTTCTTTATGTACATTGAAAATGAAATGATAGAGAGGACAGTTGCTCTATTTTAACTGTATTACTACTTCATTTTATCAGTGACACTAGGGTCAAGTAGCTGGCAAACGAGGTGTACCGTGTGTCGCAAGGATGAAGGCCGGGGTGCTTAGACTGGGATGCTGAAGCTGGCTCTTTCAGTCCCTATCTTCCCCTCGATGTTTATGTGTTAGCATTTGGGTTGTAATCAAAACTTGGTCAAGCTGGTGTTGCGTCCCGCTACCTTCCTAGCTTATGTGGCGAACTTGTCTCCTGCTAGTACTCAGTCCGTTCTAGTAGTAGTTGCATAACTGCCAGTTTACACTAAGATGTTGTTGGATAATGGTCCTCTATGGTTGGGTTTCTTTAATGAAATCGGAGGGAACCCCCTCTTTCGATATATAAAAAAGCAGTGGCACTAGTGGTGCCAAAACATTGCCTCAAATTAATAGTGCCACTAGATTAAGGTGCAAAATAATAACATTACTGCATTATCATGGCAGTGCCAAAACAGTAGCACAAGAGCAGGAACAACATGCAGGATCTTTGGCAAACGGTCAGACCAAAAAGGAACTTACCTCGTGATGGGAACCATATCTGCAGTCAATGACATCGTAGAAGGGATGACACCAGTCACCAACATGGATGATTCAATTCATGGGACCTTTTGGTGTAGTTCACCTAAAATGAAGCAATGTCCCATGAGCTAGCAGCTTCTTCTACTTCTTTTTTAAGAAAAGGGGTCCAGCCCCGGTTCCATTTCCATCAGAAAACGAAACCCACAGAGCTTCTTCATTAGTTGCAATAAAATTGAGCAACATGAAGGTTGGTCGTGAAGCTCCTGGAGAGTAGGCGAACCACGACAGTTGCATCTCTAATGAAAAGAAGCAACTTATCTTAATGGGAAATTTAGCAGGACATGAAAAAAGTGCCATTGATTCATATTACTGGAGGCATTACATTGAAAACAACATTGGTTTAATGTGTCCTTACTTTTAACAGTGCGACTGCTACATTTTACCAGTGCCATTACATAAGAGCGGCTCGGGGCGACAAACATCAGAAGAGGATATCTGGGTTGGTCCCATTTTTGTGGGTATATAGCCACCTTATATTGTGTGAGGCTAGCAAATCGAGTGTTTGACTTACTCTGTTGACTTGTCACCCAATCCCCACTTTCTTTCCATTTTCAACCAATAGATCGGGTTTATATTGAGTTTGTAGAGTGTTCCCTTTATTTCCCTATTAGACCTAGAGACCAGTTGGATAGCCAGTCTCTGCTACTTTTCACCCCCATTATTTCCTCTTTCGACCAAGTCCTAGATTCAGGTAACAAATCTTCCCCCACCCCACCCCCTTTCTTCCTTGTTTGAACCAAGTACTACTAGATTCGAGTGCATGAACTAGTTTTACCTCTTAACAGTAAAAAAATAGGTGGTTTTCGAAGAGCCGATCGATCCTATCTACATGAGGGGGCCTGAGAAATAGTAAGAGATACAAATGCAGCGACGTCAGGAGCTCGGGAAGTAGAGCAAGGCCGGTTTCGAAGGAAGTTATACCTGAGGGTCGCCGGGATGTCGCTAGGTGGGCGGCGGGAGGCCGGATCTGCCCACACTATGGCAGCGAGGAAGAAGGGGTGGGAGGCCCTCCTTCGCCAGTGATGCTTGGGAGAGAATGGCAAGGCACGCTGATCGGGACGTGCCGGCAGTGGGTAAGAGCCGTCGCCGAGGATGACCACGTGAACATTGCACCTTCTCACCTTCCCCGACAGAGAGGATCCGGCTGGATCTGTGACCAGCAGTGAGTAGAGAGAGAGTGTGGCCACCGCTATCGTGTTTAGATCTGCAGAGGACGAGACAGTGTGAAGAGAGCAACACTAGCAAGCAAGCGCGGAGGCTCCTGCCTATATAGTGGAGTACTAGTTTTCTTTTGTCTACCGGCTGGAGCCGGCTTGACCTCGGCAATGACTATCAAGAAGTCTTCATGCACGTGCCCCGGAGGCGCAGTTGTCGTCATTTTGATCTGAAGCACCGGATTATAACATATAACACGAAAAAATGCCACATGACAAGAAATCATAACCTCACTGCCCAAAGGAGACAAGATGAATCCCGACGGACAAACTAGACGAGGATCAAAGCTCAAATTAAAGATAAACTCATAGAAAAGGGGTTCGTCGATAGATGCCGTAATTAACATAGCCGGCTTGACCTAGATGGCAACCGAGTAGTCTTCGTGCATGTCTGCTGGAGTCTGGTCACATGCATGGACGAAATGATCTTTCGTGTCTTGCAGGGATCATCCAGGTAGCAACATATGTACTACTTCTATTAACTCAGCTGACTTGCGGGGCCGGGGAGTGTGCCTATGGTCGGTTCTCAATTGCGGTCCCACATGTGTGTGCAAACACAATATTACACGCGTTCCATTCGGAGAGGGGCGTGCCAGACCGACCAGCCGTCTGGGGTGCGACGCGAATGCGACGGGCGTGTTGTATACTCCGTACATGTCTACCACCGTTTTCTTGAGGCTTTGCTCCATGGCGCAATCCATGGATACAAAATTAGTATACTGTATTATTTAAAAGTCGAGGGTGGGGCTTTTCCCGCGCGGTAGGCGGGGCAGTTCCTCCTAGTCGGTTTGACAGAGACGCCAGAAGATGAGGGAGTAGGCTATTGCAAATGTAGGGCTGTGTGATTTGACAGTGATAACTGTTGGACAGGTGGGGCCCGGTGATTTGACTTGCCATTAGCATTTTAACTACGGCGCTACGCTCGGCATGAGTCTCCCGATTCCTAACCACCTCCATATAGGTGCCTCTCCCGATGCTCCACCATGTAGAGGCTAGCTCTTGCTTGAGAGGCCACTCCTCCACTTTTTCCTTGCCTCTTTCCCCCATATATACAAAAATGCCATGTAAAGCGGGCTTATAGCCCACTATTGTACTTGATCCTATAGGTGCTAAGCCTGCCACATAGGCATAAAGTCTGATGTGGCAAGTTAATTAAGAAGAGACAGACTAGTTTGGTGACCCTAGGAAGAAATTGTGATAAGCGCGTGTACCTAGATGAAGCAAACTTAGCAACAAAAAACTAAGCACCTATGCATTGGGGACTTGAGTTGCTAAGCCATTTAATGCCCATAGCACCTCATCTAAGCACCATTTCATTGGAACATCTCACTCCTTGGCAAATGCAATAAATACTACGAAGAAAGATATAGAGAGAAGTAAACAAAAAATACTCTTATAGCCAACCTTAAAGCTAACCTTGTTGTATGAGTGACTAAGTGATGCCTATGTATGACATGCTAACATCAGATAGCCTAACGCACCATGTTAAATCTCCAAGGGCGCGGCCACGCGAGCGAGGCGGCGGTCGTGGTAGGCACGACCATGATATGGGCAGCCAGCCCTTGGATCTGAGATCGAACGGTCGCATGCTAAGTTGTTGCAAATATGCAGAATAACCCTCCAGGATAGGATATTCACCCATAGGTCTAGAATCACGCCATGCAACCGTTCGATCTCAGATCCAAGGGCTCTCAGAAGCCCGTATCATGGGAGAATGGAAAGCTTTGTATCACCTGTGATTTTCCCAACACTTGACATGACATCGAAAGCCATTTAATTGGGCATCGAGTAGACATGACATCTAATTGGGCCCCCATAGTACTGTGCATGAATCCATTTATCTACCAGGCAAGCCACTACCCTGCCATTCGCATGCGCCCCCCCCCCACTCGACATTTTACCGCTCCTAGTCGTCCCATCCTTTCACATTACGGCAGTTCCACTAATCCTAACCCTCCTCCCAAATCCATGGCGTCCCAAAACCCCATGATCGGCGGTGAGTACAAGGTTAGAACCATCACCAGCGATGTGTTCGACGTCATCTACACCCGTTCTTCCGTAATGGTGAAAGAATGCCTTGCTCGCTTCAAACGCATGTTCGAAAACTCAAATGATGAGTGGGCCGCTGGGCTAGATGTTGAGTACACCATAGTCCTAGGAAGCGAGAAGAATCTAAAGGAGGCAAAGAAGAAGAAGCCCGCCGTGATCCAAGTTTGCGTGCATGACTTATGCATGGTCTACCACATATGCCATGCCGACGTTGAGTGCTGGGATTTTAAGAATTTTGTAACACCCTCGATGCGGCTATATCTCCCACGTGTCAAAGCACGACTTAGAGGCATAACCGCATTGAAAGAAATGTCGCAAATGAGGTAATCTTCACACAACCCATGTAATACATAAGGGAAAGAGATACATAGTTGGCTTAGAATCGCCACTTCACACAATTACATGAGTAAAGCATTACATCAATCAGATACAATCAAGGTCCGACTGCGGAACCAAAATGAAAGAAGACTACCCCAGTGCTACAAAGATCCCCGATCGACCCGACTGGGCTCCACTACTGATCAACTGGAAACGGAACAACATAAAGGACAACATCTTCATCGAGCTCCTCCTGAGCTTGGTTGCGTCACCTGCTCGGTAACATCGGCACCTGCAAACTAGTTTTGGAAGTATCTGTGAGTCACGGGGACTCCGCAATCTCACACCCTCGCGATCAAGACTATTTAAGCTTATATGTAGGGAAAAGGTATGAGGTGGAGCTACAGCAAGCGACTAGCATATTTGGTGGCTAACATATTCGCAAAAGAGAGCTAGAAGAGAAGGCAAAAGCATGGTCGAGAAACTATGATCAATAAGTGATCCTAGAACAACCTACGTCAAGCATAACTCCAACACCGTGTTCACTTCCGGGACTCCGCCGAGAAAAGACCATCACGGTTACACACGCGGTTGATGTATTTTAATTAAGCTCAACTTCAGGTTTTCTACAACCGGACATTAACAAATTCCCATCTGCCCATAACCGTGGGCACGGCTTTCGAAAGTTCAAATCCCTGCAGGGGTGTCCCAACTTAGCCCATCACCAGCTCTCCCGGTCAACGAAGGATATTCCTTCTAGCGGGAACACCCGATCAGACTCAGAATCCCGGTTACAAGACATCCTCGACAATGGTAAAATAAGTCCAGCAAGACCACCCGTTGTGCCGACAAATCCCGATAGGAGCTGCACATATCTCGTTCTCAGGGCACACCGGATAAGCTAAGCGTACGGGAGCCAACGTAACCCAAGTTGCCAAGGGACGGCCCCGCATGTTGCTCTGGGTTGGCCCAACACTTAGAGAAGCATTGGCCCGGTGAGGTTAAAATAAGATGACCCTTGGGCTAGCCGACAGAAGGGAAAGAAAAAGGCTAGGTGGCAAATGGTAACACCAATGTTGGGCCTTGCTGGAGGAGTTTTATTCAAGGCGAACTGTCAAGGGGTTCCCATTATAACCCAACTGCGTAAGGAACACAAAATCCGGGAACATAACACCGATATGACGGAAACTAGGGCGGCAAGAGTGGAACAAAACACCAGGCATAAGGCCGAGCCTTCCACCCTTTACCAAGTATATAGATGCATTCATTAGATAAGAGATATTGTGATATCCCGACAAAATATCCATGTTCCAACATGGAACAAGCTCCGATCTTCACCTGCAACTAACAACGCTATAAGAGGGGCTGAGCAAAGCGGTAACATAGCCAAACAACGGTTTGCTAGGATAAGGTGGGTTAGAGGCTTGGTTTAACAATATGGGAGGCATGATAAGCAAGTGGTAGGTATCGCAACATAGGCATAGCAAAAGAGCGAGGAACTAGCAAGCAAAGATAGAAGTGATTTCGAAGGTATGGTCATCTTGCCTGAAATACAGCAAGGAAGAAGAACGAGTCCATGAAGAAGACAAACGGACGTAGACGAACGGGTCCTCACAAACGCGACGTTACCGGAACCAACCCGAAGAAGCAACACCGGAAAGAAGCACACAACATAGTAAACAAACCACACAT
Source organism: Triticum aestivum (assembly GCF_018294505.1). Classification (NCBI taxonomy): domain Eukaryota; kingdom Viridiplantae; phylum Streptophyta; class Magnoliopsida; order Poales; family Poaceae; genus Triticum; species Triticum aestivum. The sequence continues at coordinate 321,703,966 of NC_057797.1, forward strand.
GAACATGGTATGATATGCGGGATGCGGTATGCGATGCATATGCATGAATTTGAAAGGAATGATTGAACCTGTCCTCAACTTGGAAATCCAAGAGTGCCACTGGAAAGAGGAGTTTATTTTGGTTGAAATCGATATAAAGATCACCGGAATCGGATGCACGGTTTGGAAATGGCAAGCAAAACAAATATGGCACCGGTGTGCAATAAACAGCAAGTGACCAAATAAATGCATCAAGATAAATATGCTACAGCACTCAAACATGACAACAAAATACATGGAAGGAATCCACTCAAGAAGCTTAACAAAAGATGAACACTGAGCTACGGGTAATTCATCCATTAATACGCTCAAACAAGCATGGCAAAAGTGCAAATGATAACAGCTTTCAGACTTAGTGAAATTAACACAAGTCTGGAATTTATCATCAGGAAGCACACTTTAGAGCATGAAAACTACATGCTACAGGAACTTAACATGACAAAGCATGGCATGGCATGAAGCTACTCAAAGCACTTAACAAAAGTCCCTTAGTTACCTTGAGCCAAAAGGGATCAAAAAATACAATTGCAAGCATGTGAACATGGCAATAACACAAACAGATTCAGACTTAGTGAAAAACTGGAGCATGCAAAACAGTTAACAAGTAGGCATGTTTACGAGCTCGATGCACTCACTACAGAGCATGGCATGACAAACTAAGCATACACCCATCAAGAATACATGGCATAGAAGCTATACATGGCAAGAACAACATCATAACATGCACAGATCAATAGCAACAACCTCGGCAAAATCGCTAAACATGTTAACAATCTGCCAGGAACATTTTATAGCAAAAGTAGAGCTCGATTGACTCAAGCTAGGGTTCTCCATAATTGCAAACAAAGACATGTATGGATAGAGCACCACAATGTTAACAAAACATCCTTACTGGTCATCCTCAAAAGAGGCACGGATCACTAGGAAACAACATGAACATATGTCATAACAACAAAAACAGAACAAGGACTTTGTGAAATTCTATGTCCCTGAAATCAGCATTACCGATTACGCTACTTTGCAAGCTTGTGCTAGTCACCACAAAGATAAAAAAATACATGGCAAGCACCACTGTAAATATGGCATGGCATATAACAAAACACATGTAGAGCTCAGGATCATAGCATGCACACATTAATCATGGCAAAAATGACAAAAGGCCATTTGTTGAAGCAGATCTGACAAATTACTCAGATAGCCCTCTTCCAACAGCATTTCGGGCATCAAGACGAGCTCAAATGAAAATAATGCGATGAGATGAAATGATGTACTCGTCAAGACGAACATTTTGATATGCTACACGCACGAATCGGAGCTATGGATGCAGAGTAATGATGCGATGAAGATGCCAAAAAGTTATGGTTTTGGGAGGAGAGTCAACTCTCGATTTCCAGATCTGAGATCTGGCGCGGGCACTGTAGCAGCGGTGTCTCCCGAGGTTCTTCGCTCCGGCGAGGGCGGAGGGAGTGCGGCGAAGGCCGGGGACGGCATGGTGGTGGCCGGCGAGCCGGCGGCGATGGCGGCAGAGGTCGCTGGGTGGCTCGGCGCCAGCGAGGCGGCGGCGAGGCACGCGGTGATGCGGCGGCGGCGGAGAGGAGCTCCGGCGAGCGGGAGGTGAGGCGCGGCGGCGATGGTCGCCGGCGAGGAGGCGCTAGGCGGCGGGGAGCAGCGAGCGAGCGGGATAGGCGGCGCGCGACGGCCGGGCAGAGTGGCAGTGGCGAACAAGGCGGGGCGGCGGCGACACTGGTGGCGGTGCTCCGGCAAGATGCGGTCGCCGGCGGGCGGCTCGGGGCTGGCGGAGAGAGGCGGCGGCGCGAGGTGCCGGCAAAGCGCGCGGAGGGACTGGCCCGGTGCGGCCCGGTTCAGTCCCGGGGCGGGCCGGATCTGGGCCCCGGGTGACCGGCATGGTGGGAGGAGAGAGATGATGATGTGGCAGCGGCGGATTCGTCGGGGACGGCGGCGCGGACATGTCCGGCATCGTAGGAAGTGTCTGGCGGCGCGGGGAGGAGTTTTTAGGGTTTCATCTGCGCGAATTTCGGGGGGGATCACATATATCTATGTAGAGGGAGCTAGGAGAGTCCAAAAGAGGTGCGGTTTTCGGCCACGTGATCGTGATTGAACAACTGAGATGATGGAGTAGGTTTAGGTGGGTTTTGGGACACTTTGGAGAAGTGTTGGGATGCAACACACACGAGGCCTTTTCGGTCCCTCGGTTAACCGTTGAAGTATCAAAAGAAGTCCAAACAGCACGAAACTTGACAGGCAGTCTACCGATAGTAAACCAAGGCCGCGTGAAGAGTCTCGGTCCAATCCGAAAAAGTTTAACGCCCGCACACAAAAAAAGGTAGAAAGGGACACCGGATGTCATAGGAGCGCCGGATTACAAAATAGACAACGAGGAAAATGCTCGGCTGCATGAGACGAACATGTATGCAAATGAAATGCACATGATGACATTATATGCAATGCATGACACGCAAGCAATGACATGGCAACAACAGCGAATAACTAGAAGACACCTGGCACATCGGTCTCGGGGCGTTACAAATTTCCTCAAGGACGGCCGAGTAAAATTCATTGCTGTAGACTTTAGGAACGACAAGGAAATCCTAGGTTGGATAGGCCTCGTTGTAGGCAACCCCTTCGACCTCCAGAAGAAAGGGCTGGCGCCCTCCTGTGATCAGCCTTCAATGCTGACCCTGGCAGGAGCCATGGTTCATCCTTCGTACGGTACACTGAAGAAACCTCTGTTCAGGTTTCATCATGCATGGGAGTGGAATGTAATAGATATAGACCACATCCACTACGTTGCAATGGATGGCTACCTTTGTTTCAATATCTACAAGGGTTGGATGAAGAGCAAGAGCCAAGTGTGCGGTTCAAGCAAAGAAGTATCGGCCAAGAGGAAGAGGGACAAGGACGAGGTCGAGGACGTGGATGAGGAGTCCGACTAAGGTGGCAGTGTCGTTGCTCATGGTGGTTCTAATGTAGTGTCTACCGGATTAGTTGCTTAGTTTAATTTCAGGTGTGCTTAGTTTTATTTGAGGGTTGTGTTGTGCTGAGCCTCCAGCAGAACTATGTTATGTTTCTTCTCGTTATATTTCGTACATTTCATCTTTTAGTTGGTATAGTACTACCACTCGTTTCTTCACATTATATACATACAATATATATGGCCAACATCATATAGCCAGCAGTTTAGTTGTCAATGAATTTCAGGGTGCTTAGTTTTGTCAAAGAATTGCAGGGTGCTTAATTTTATTTGAGGGGTGTGTTGTGCGGGAGACCATTAACTTATCATTATGAGAATTGACTTATTTTTGGCATGTAACATGGTCAACGGGTTTGACGTGAAAATAACAATGTCTAATGGCATTTCCAATATACGCTACCTTCCCCCCAGATTTTCTTTACAGAGGCAACATAGAACTATATGAGTGCCCTGTTAAATTTTGGAATTATTCCGGGTTCGTTTGGCCTTTTTTATACATTAATTGAGTTTCTGGTCATTTAATGTGCATAATTCAAATTTGAACTACAAGCACATGCTCGCCTGCACCAAAGTTGATTGAAAAATCACATGTTTGTCCTCGGGTGAATTTCTAGGTCACATGCAAGAAATAGGAATGAAATTCAAACATCTGGGCATCGTGGTTCGACCGAGAACATTGAGAAGCATGGTTTTAAAATTCTTGTAAATCCAAAACACGCCTGAAAATCATGAAACTTGGCATGGTGTCATGTCATGGTACAACCATGTTGTGGTAATTTTTTTTGGCGGAATTGGAACAAGTTTTGGTATAAGTTTCTTGCAAACCGGAGCTTCTCTCAAGAAGGCTCGTGGTTCTGAGAGGGAACGTGTCACCTTTGTGTGCATAATTCAAATTTTAAATACAAGCACATGCTCCAGTGCACCAAAGTTGGTTGAAAAATCACATGTGTGTCCTCGGGTAAATTTCTAGGTCCCATGTCAGAAATGGGAATGAAATTCAAACATCTGGGCGTCATAGCTCGGCTGGAAACATCGAGAAACTTGGTTTTTTAATTCCTGTAAATCCGAAACACGCATGAAAATCATGAAACTTGGCTTGGTGTCATGACATGGCACCAACATGCTGTGGTAATTTTGCTATCCGATTTGCGAAGGCGCCCACATTAACAATCAACAAAGTCATTTTGGAACAAGTGTTGTCACGTTACAATCGGAAATACAAGTATTATTGAAACCATGGTGTTCTATTTACCATTTACGTGCCGCCACGCGTCCTCTTTTTTATTAGCTAGGAGGCGCCCTGCAGGGTAGCTATTTGAGTACGGGAGGCGTGGGAGCCCTTTGACCTCCATCTGCCGTCCACCTCTCTCCCAAGGTCTCCATTAATGGCGCCCTAGCCTCTGTTTAATGGCATCGCAATGTCTCACTCGACTGAGATTTAAGAGAGAAAAAGGAAAATCTGAAAAGAAAATTGTGCACGGATCTTGATGTAAGATCCGATGGACCTATATAGCATCTACTGCGACTTATAGCAAGACTGATGAATGTGCGGGCCGGACACGGCACCAACACGACAGGAGCTTCGTCTGGCTGGTGCGCATGCAGTCGGGTGAGTTGTCCAAGTATAGACACAACCAGGCCCTCGTTGGTATCCGCGCCTCGACTTTGGCTGGTCATAGTGGAGAGTAGCATAGACTAGTTACTAGTCTATGTTACTAGTACCTTCATAGTGGGTAGTGTCATATAGTATATGCATAATTTGGCGACGAGCGCTCTCTATATGTACCACCTTTTTTATTTAATTTGGCGACGAGCGCTCTCTATATGTAGAACCTATATGCAATCCATCGATACTTCTACTGTACAAATGTATACATTTTTTAAAAGGCTAGAGGGCGGAGCAGTCTAGCTTGGTCCTTTTCATGAGAGGCGAGGGCCTTTGTGATTTGATGGCTCATTACTGCTGGAAGGCGGGGCCTTGTGATTTGACTGCTCATATAAATGTGTCGACGACCTGAGGAGGAGCAAAGAATCGTGCGGCATACTCAAGTTTTCCACTAGAGTAGACGGAGGGGCACGAAACACGGCAGCCCAGTGCCATATCCTCTACTCTCTACTCTTATTATATATTACTAGTAAGAGGCATTGTTCTATTAGCGATAAAGAATGATCTAATTTTCTAGTCATCTCATTTTTAGCATTGTTCTATTCATGCCTCGCACAGAAGGTGACACGTGTGGTGAAACACCCTAAGCAATATAAGAAACACAGGAGCAAAAGAAGAAGGAGGATTATCACCCCAAAAAAAGAAGGAAGACGCACACACAAGTCTGGGGCGCTGCTCTCACTACATGAAGGGTTGCTGGCAGCGGGGTCGTAACTTCTTCTTCATCGCCTCCACGACCTCCATCTCCTTGTGCGTCTCGCCCGCCATCTTCATCATTGTGTCCATGACGCGGGATTTCTCGACGCGAGCCTTCATCATCTGTTCCACGGCCGCATTACATACGTTGACAGCAGCCGGCTGCTCGATGCGGATCTTCACCAACTCCTCCTTCTGTTCCATGACGAGGGCCTGCAACATCTTCATCGAGGAACTACTATTCTCATGCAACTTCTTCCAGCTGGCGTTCTCCTCCCTCAGCAGGTCTAGCTCGTGGTAGAGCTTTGCGTTGTCCTCCTGAAGTTGCAGGATTTCACCGGTCACGTTCTTCTCCAAGGCAATGCTCTTCTTCAGCAACATCACCAAGCTGGCGGTCAACTCCCCCTGCTCCTTGAGATCAGCGGGCATGTCATCGAGGCTCTCCTTTAGTAGCTCCACCAAGCCGTGGATGAACTCTTTCTGCTTATTGAGGTACTTATTGAGCAGATCGGGCATGCCGTTGAGGGATAACAACTCCAGCGCTGCCCGCTCGGCATGTTTGCCTCCGTGTCTAGGGCGCTCCTGGCAGCCATCGCCTGCCTGTGAGAGATCTTTCAAGATCTCTGTGTGGCGGCGAGCCCTCTCTTTTTCCGCAGCCTTGGTTGCCGCTCCCTTGTTACGAGTAGTCCTCTAGCTAGAGCTCTAGACACCGGCCATGGCAAGGACGGACAAAGAAGCATGACTTATGAGGAGGAAGGTAGAGTAATTTTTGGTTAGGTAGTTCCCCTTTTTATAACCTAAGTACTAGCACTAGTACTAAAACCTACATAGTGGGAACACGTTCATATTTGGTACGTACTGGTAGGTGTGAGCAGGCTTGCACTTAATTGTAGCACTAGTACTTTCGAATGTTATGGGAACAAGGTAAAGATTAATTGATGGTTTTTGTTTTTGAGGCTCGAAACGGCTCCCTATGAGTTTAGTGGAACATAAATTTCAAGTAGACTGCACTGCTCATATGCGTAAATATTATGTTGCTGTCAAAAATTGGCACAAAATACAAAGGAGACCAATGGAAGTACTACTAGCAACCCATGATTTAACTACTCGCATGCGCGCAGTGGAGTAGTAATGTCTTTCTTCCGCCCTCACGTACACTCAATTTGCATGTGCTGTATTAGTTGACCATCAATGAAGTGAAGAACTTTACATGCGTCAAATTATCACATGGGGGGATCTTGGTTAAAAATTGCGTCCGCCCGTGTACCCGCGTGTGTGTGTGAGGGAATGAGTGTGTGCGTGCCGTTCGTGCACATCTTCGCTTTGTGCATGTAGTGCCAGTGCGGCTCAGGGAGGACGAGTACATTTTTCTGGAACGAGCAGCACGTCACTATGATCAATCGACACAACGATGTCGCGACAACGCCTCCACATGTGCCACGTCCCACGTGGCTTCATGAACTATAAGAGAGACATTGTGTAGCGTGCCATTGTGTTTTCCACATACTCGAAGTACTAGTAAGGTACACGTGCATTGCACGCGTCAGATTTTGCAACCAAATTACGAATAAATACCACACTCTAGCATGTAAGCTCCGAGTCATATATGCCTGATGTAGACCTTCGTTTAATTTTTATAGTTCATCTCATTCAAAATCGATTAGTTTTTATAAAAAACTTAGGGCCTCTTTGATTCGTAGGATTTCCAAAATGCGGGAATAGGAAGAACATGGGATTAGAGTGGAATGTCGTCTTGAATCCTACAGGATGGTACGAGTGTTTGATTGTGCATTGAAAAACCGCAGAATTCTTTCAAAGAGGTTTGAGTGGATGGGATGTTTCCTATGAAATCTAGTGCAAATGAATCATGTGGAAAAATTCCTATGGTTTACAATCCTACGGATCAAACAACCAAGATAGGAAAAATTCCTAAATATTAGAATCCTCCAAAATTCCTTCGAGAATCCTTTGAATCAAAGAAGCCCTTAATCTATTTTATGATTCATGCAATTGTGCATTGTAAAACATAAAGTACAAACAAAGAATGGCAATTCAACTAGAAAAAAGTTTGGGCAGTTATGATACGGAAGATTCTAGAACAAAGGAGAACCACTGTTGTTTTGAGATTTGTGCATTATGCTTAAGTTCAACCTTGGAGTCTGCTAGATTGTACATGTGGCAAAATCCGGTGGGGGAATAGAAGATGGTGTGAGGGGCCGAGTGGAGGGAGACTATGAAGGAGTGCACAACTACGAGATCGATATTTAGAGAGAGGGGGCGAGAACATGCGTTGTTGCACATAGTGGCGGAGCCATGAAAAATGTCCCATGAGCTAGGGGGCCAAGCATTGCTAGTCCTTTACGAGGAGGGCCAATTCATCAACTTAAACCATTTTACCAGCAATTGTCTAATGATCACATTCATATTAGCCACGATATATAGTGATGTTAGGGGGGGCAGGGCCCTTGTTGCCCCTTGTCTTGGCCATTGTGCGTGCGTCTGAGAGATGAAGCGGAAGGCATGGATGATGAGAGGGGTGTTGGATATATAATTAATGTGCGTGTATTAGCTATATATGTAATCCCATATAGAGAGGTATAGATTGATTGATGTGGACGTGGGAAAGAGGGTGAGACCTCACTTGATATATAGATTGATCGGTTTATGTGGAAAACTATGAAAGACCTGGCTATATTCACACACACACACACATAGAGGAACATCGATCGTTGCACATGCACGTCAGAGATAAAGAATGCCTGATATGATGGAGAGGGGGATGTGTGTGTGTGTGTGCCTTCATGGGAGACCGACCTGAAGAAAAAGATTGCATGTGTGCGATGGATAATGCCGACTGGTAGTGTGTGTGCATGCATGCACGAGAGGAAGTTAGTGGTACAATTATAAAGAGAAGACCAATGTGTGGGTGTAGAAGACTAGGTGAGGTCATAATCAATGTAAAGTTGAATTCAAATATTTGAATAAGAGATCATGATGTTTGAAACCCATGCATGCATGAATATAACAGAGATCTGCGTGGTGTGGTTTGGAAATGAGCATGTTGCAATGTATACACATTGAACAAGGTCAGATTGGTTTGAATTTGAGATACCGATGGCAGACATCGTTTGGCCACATTGCATCCGTCCATGGACAAACTATTCTAATTGGAGATGATGGGTGGCTTTCGCATCACATATCTATATATATACCCCTATATATATATATATTATATTTTATATTTTTATATAGTGTGCGGATAACTTTAACTTTGAAAGATGGTCGTTGGATGAGGCCAATCCGATGGTGCAGAGCTGGCAAATTTAAGCACTACTGGTCGTTGGATATCATGTAGATTCCACTAGATTTTGCCACATGTACAATCTAGAAGAATCTATGGTTGAACTTAAGCATAATAACAAACCTCAAAACACAAGCACTTCATCTTTGTTCTAGAATCTTCCATATCATAATTGCCCAAATGTTTTAATACATGATTTGTTTTTACATTATGCCTTACAATGCACAATTCCATGAATCTTAAAATAGATTAGCTTTCTTATAAAAACTAGATGATTTTGAATGAAATGAACTATAAGAATTAAACGAAAATCTACATCATGCATATATGACACAAAGCTTACATGCTATAATGTGGTATTTATTCATAATTTGGTTGCCAAATCTCATGCGTGCAAAGCGTGCGTACCTTACTAGTCTAAATGGTGTCTGTGTGTGTTGTGCGTGTTAAATACATTGTACGTAGTATATCATACTAGTCTAAATTGTCTTTGTTTTGGGTACACGTTAAGCTTGTTCTCCCGAAATTTCAAGCCGCGCCTTGTTATGCCGAAATTTCAAGCTAGCGTCTCTGTCTATCGTGCTGCGAAACTCCCGCCTCTTCATCCCGCGCCTTGTTAGCCCGAAATATTTAAGATATATCTTTGTCTCGCCGTGCTCCGACAAATCCCTCCATCTCAACTCGCGCCTTGCTATTCCAAAATTACAACACGCGCGAAAACTCTCACCTCGTGTGAAATCCCGACACACGAAATGCCCGTGATACCCCTGAACCAAAAGAACCGCCTCAAATCGGTGGGGGTACTTTTGTAACTTACCCACATTTCGGACAAGCGCGTCCCTAAGCCATGGTTCCCCACTCCCATCCCATTCGCCCACCCATTCGTACACTGTGGGGGATATTACTACTGGACGTAAACTGGTCAGGAGTAGCCGGATTAACTCCAAGAAGATCATAAGCCCATGAAGATGTGAGGATGGTGGCGCTTTACGAAGGCCCAAGGCCCAAAGGTGAGTTAAGGCCTATAGATGTAAACCGACTTTCTCATGTAACTTGTATTGTAAGATAGGAAGGAAAGAGACCGAGCCAGACACGTTTATGATCCGGCCTTGGGACTCTGTAACTCACGGGCGTCAACCTATGTATATAAAGGGACGACCCGGCAGCGGTTTAGAGACAACACACAACAACTCGAGAGACAAGCAAAGAGGATTCGCTCCCTGGTCATTGAAACCCCAGCAATACCAAGCACAACTAGACGTAGGCTTCCACCTTCATCGAAGGGGCCAAACTAGTATAAAACTACTCGTGTCCCTTGTCCGGTTTAACCCCTTTAAGCTAACCCATAGCGATGGCTCCACAACTAAGTCCTTTCACGAGGACATCTGCCGTGACAAACCCACGACAGTTGGTGCCCACCGTGGGGCTATCGCACGATGGTTTCGAGTTCTTGAAGTGTAGCTTCGAAGGACTCAAGGGATACGCTATGGGCCGGATGACGAAGAGTCATCGCGGCAAGCTCTACATTGATGATGCAGGGTGGGGTCCCGAGGCCGGTTCGATCGAATACGGGTACCAGATCCCTTTTGGTGGAATTCACGTCTTCATCCGCAAAATCGGTGAACCGGGCATTGAGCTGGACACCTGCACCGACATCGTCGAGGCGGCTCAGCCTGCAAGAACTGCCCCGGTTCAGCCCGCAGCAAGGCATGTTTTCGTAGGTGTCATCCATGGAGCGGAGTATGAGGATGGACCAGCATCTGATGGAGAAACCCTCATCCGTTCCGATGACGAGTCTTCAACCGGAGAAACCGAGTCCCTGTATAAACTGCAGGATGGACGGATTAGCGGAGAGTCCGATGGCAACAGTATTCTGGACCTCCTCGATCTGCCAAGCCGGGTCGCGGTCTTCATGGCCAGTACACAACCAGCGCATCACTCTTCTACCGCCGCAGCGATGTTCTCCGGTTGAGCTACAGCAATGCCGGTAGGAGCAGGGGGCTCTGCGCCACCTCCCGCTCAGGTTTTATCTGACTTGTTCGACGCCTTGGCAACCTTGATGGCTGCGGAGGTGGACGCTGTAGCCCAAGATCAGCACAACACAGAGATTGCAAAGGTGAAGGATCAAATAACTCAGGCTAAAGCGGACATGGCAGCAGAAAATGCCAGGATGGCTACAGAACGGGCCGAGTTGGAAGCTCAGGCCTACTGGGTTAGGTTGGACCAGAATGCCTCAGATGAGGTCATGAGTAGGAGATACCGGTCGCACCTCCCGCCGGGTTATGAGCCAAGAAATCTCTTCAACACGCCAGAAACCGGGACCAGTAACCAGCCAGTGGTAAACCGGATGGAGGCGCCGGGCACAGGAGCGCTGGTTCAACCACGCACGATGAACGCGCCTCGTCAGAATAATGTTGTGCTGCAGTATGTTCCGACGCCCCCGAGGCATTACTCCAACCCATTGGATAACATCATGGTAGCCCACCCAACTGACGGTGAGTCACCAGTGGCGATTGAGACACGACGGGCTAGAGAGCTCCTTCAAACATCTTTAAACCAGCAGCAGGCTTATTCGCATAGTCGTGAGAGGATTAATTCCACCCCCCGTACGAGTCGGAGCTACAGCAGGCACGTTGAGGATGAACCGGACGTATCAAGCAGTGCACATCACCGTAACACGCCACGAGGACACAACCCGGCAGGTGGTGGTGCTAATGCGCAGGATGTGGTGGATCATGGTCGTGCCTTTCGAGAGGCCGAGTTGGCAGCTCCGCACGCTACTCGTCAACCTACTCCGGTTCGCCCTGCCACCTCAGTGGAGCCCGGCGTGGTCTTCAGTTCTTAAGGGGTGCCGTGTCTTACCCCTGCTTTGCGTAATGTGCCACTGCCCAAGGATTTTAAGGGACCTTGTAAGGTGCACAATTACACCGCCGATTTGCCACTAGAGTCATGGGTGGAAAGTTATGAGATGACGATGGAGATGCTGGACATGGATGAAGTGGTGTGTGCTAAATACTTCACCATGATGTTGGAGGGGATAGCTCGAACCTGGTTAAAGAGCTTACCGGCTAACTTTGTCGGGTCATGGGCTGAGTTAAAACACCAGTTTATCCAGAATTTCAAAGATACATGTAAGCAGCCTATGTCAATTGTGGACCTAGCCGCTTGTGTTCAAGAGGAGGGGGAGTCTACGATGCATTGGGTAAAGCGAGTCTCAGCTATTTTGCATTCATCAGACTGCATCAATGCAGATATAGCAGTTTTGACGTTGGAGGGCAACTGTCGGTTTATGCCATTAAAATTGAAGCTAGGGAGGCTCAAGCGTCACTGCAATGACATGTCAACCCTTGTGGTTGCTTTGGTGAAATATGTCGATTCAGATAGTACCAAAGACCCTGAGTCTAAGGATGACAAACTAGGGAAAGGGAAAAAGAATGGTAATACCAAGGGGCAGCAGCACAATCCGGTAGGTCATGGGAATAACGGTAAGTGCAAGGCAGACAATAGTTTGGACTTCGTGGCTAACACCAATTCTCAAGACAACAATCAACGTCGTAAGTGTAAACAACCCCAGAGGGGCGGAGGGTCAGGCCCCAATCTGGAGTGCCTGTTAAATCAACCTTGTCCAAAGCACAGATCGAAAGAAAGGCCCACTTCACATCATTGGAAGGATTGTTTCATTATGCGGGAGTTTAAGAATTCCAAAATGTTCCAATATGACAATGGCCCGCCTGGTGGTTCAGGAGGCGGTTTTCATGGGCCGGGTTATGGAGGTGGCAGCTCTGGTTCAGGATTCCAAGGCAATCAAACCGGGCATGGCCATGAAGAACTAGGTCAATCAAGGAGGTTATAACCATCAGGGGAATCAACAGCAGCAGTCAGGTTATCAGAGCAATCCGAAGCAGTTGAATAGTGGGCAGTATCATGTCTTTACCACTAGCTTGTGTAAACGCGATCAGAAGCTTCACAAGAAGGCAGTAAACTCTATTGAACCGGCAGTAGCTCTGTATCTGCGCTGGTATGAGCAACCCATTTTATGGAGTAGAGAGGATCATCCACGTCGGGTTCGTAATCAGGGTCATCGGCCTTAGTTGTGGCACCTCAATTCGGGGGGTATAAGTTCACCAAGGTGCTTATGGATGGGGGAAGTAGTATCAATATTCTTTACTATGATACCTTCCGCCATATGGGGTTGACAGATAAGAGTCTTAAACCGTCGAACACCGTGTTTCATGGCGTGGTTCCCGGTAAGTCTGCGTATCCAGTGGGCAAGATAGCCCTAGAGGTGGCTTTTGGAGATGATCATGATTCAAGGTCCGAAACATTGACTTTTGAGGTGGTGAAAATCAAGAGTCTGTATCATGCCATGTTCGGGCGTCCAGCTTATGCTAAGTTCATGGCGAGGTCGTGTTATGTTTATTTACAGCTTAAGATGCCGGGTCACAAGGGGACCATCACAGTGCATGGGAGCAGGAAGATCACTTTGGAGTGTGAAGAGGGTGATGCGGCTTACGCTGAGTCGGTTTGTGCCAAAGAGGAGCTGAAGTTTTATAAAGACAAAGTTGATCCGGCAGACATGACTTCTTTGGAAAAACCAACTACAGAGCACGATCCGGCATTGAAGTTTAAATCGGCTACAAACACTAAGATGGTTGATTTTGTTCCTGGTGATTCATCCAAGCAGTTCAGCCTCAGCGCTAACCTGGATCCCAAATAGGAAAGCGCGCTCATTGAGTTCATCTGTGAGAACCGGGACATCTTTGCATGGAAGCCTTCTGACATGCCAGGTGTACCGAGGGAACTCGCTGAGCACACACTAATATCGATCCTAAGTTTAAACTGGTTAGGCAGTTTCTCCGCCGCTTCAACGAAGAAAGGCGTAAGGCTATTGGTGAGGAGGTAGCTCGGCTGTTGGCCGCAAGGTTTATCGTGGAAGTCTTTCACCCGGAGTGGCCAGCTAATTCGGTGCTAGTCCTTAAGAAAAACGGTATTTGGTGTATGTGTGTGGACTACACATACTTGAACAAGGCTTGTCCAGATGATCCCTTTGCCCTCCCTCGTATTGATCAGATTATTGATGCTACGGCGGGTTGTGACCGTTTGTGTTTTCTGGATGCTTATTCTGGTTATCATCATATCAAAATGGCAGTTAAGGACCAGGAGAAGATAGCTTTCATAACTACCTTTGGAGCCTTCTGCTATGTCTCTATGCCCTTTGGGCTCAAGAGTGCCCAGGCAACTTACCAGTGCTATTTTCAGAACTATCTTCATAAACAGATTGAGCGCAATGTTCATGCATATGTGGATGATATTGTGGTGAAGTCCAGGAAGGGGGAAACATTGATAGATGACTTGAGAGAAACCTTTGACAACCTCCGGGTTTATAAAATGATGCTTAATCCGGACAAATGTGTCCTTGGTGTTCCAGCAGGAAAGCTCTTGGGTTTTTTGGTGTCGAACAGGGGCATTGAGGCTAACCCAGAGAAGATTACAGCTATCATGTCTCTGGCTAAACCGGCGTGTGTCAATGACGTTCAACGTCTGGCAGGCCGGATTGCAGCTTTGAGCCGGTTTATAAGTCGTCTCGGGTAGAAGGCTATCCCTTTATATCAGATGCTAAAGAAAACAGATGACTTTGTCTGGAGTGATGTGGCTGATAAAGCATTTGAGGATTTGAAGAGACAGTTAGCTGAACCGCCTGTTCTTGTGGCTCCGATCGATAAAGAGCCTTTACTGCTATATGTGGCTGCTAATGCCCGGGCTGTCTGTGTGGCTATAGTTGTGGAGCGCAAGGAGGCTGGAAAGGCGTATCTGGGTCAACGGCCGGTTTATTATATCAGTGAGGTGCTTATCGAATCAAAGCAAAGGTATCTGCATTGGCAGAAGCTGGTGTATGCAGTTTTTATGGCAAGCCGGAAGCTCAAGCACTATTTTCAGGGTCATCCCATCACAGTGGTTAGTTCAGCCCCTTTGGAGATATCATACAAAACAGAGAGGCAACTGGCCAGATTGCCAAGTGGGCTATTGAGCTTGGACCTCATGGGCTCAAGTATACACCTCGCACAACGATTAAATCTCAAGCACTCGTGGACTTCATCAATGATTGGACAGAGTTGCAGGCACCAGAGGAAAAGCCATACAACACTTATTGGACTATTCACTTTGATAGATCCAGGCAATTGGAGGGCTCGGGGGATGGAGTCATATTAACTTCCCCACGAGGTGACAAGTTTTGTTGTGTTCTTCGCCCAATGTTCCCTTGCACTAACAATGCAGCTGAGTATGAGGCCTTACTCCACGACCTTCGGATGGCTAAGGAGATGAACTTAAGCTGGGTCAAGTGCTTCGGTGACTCGGACCTGGTGGCTCAACAGATGTCTAGCACTTGGGATTCTAAGGACCTAGTCAAAAAGTGTGACGGTTGTCAAAAATTTGCACGCCGCACTCATGTTCCGGTTCAGGAGTTGAGAATGATTTGAATCCCTTGGCCGTTTGCAACTTGGGGGCTCGATATGGTTGGACCCTTTAAGAGATCCAAAGACAAAAAGACCCACATGTTGGTGGTGGTTGACAAGTTTACCAAGTGGGTAGAGGCAGAGCCAGTCAGTAAGTGTGATGCAGCCACGGCGGTTCAATTCGTCAAGAAGCCGATCTTCCGGTT